>NC_036459.1:2007087-2299587 GCF_002775205.1 Xiphophorus maculatus
GTTGGACTGATGCGTCCAAATGTTTAGTTTCTGGACCCAACAAATTCATAAACAGAACTTACTTTAATTTACATTTTTTATGTTAATTAAAAAATAATATAAATTGATTTTAAACTGCCGATCTAGTTATTAATTATCACATCAAACTGTTGTTGTCATGGTGACGGATCTGACTGACTGACTTTTTTTTAGTCACCATTCGGTTGAAGTCCATCAAGAACATCCAGAAAATCACCAAGTCCATGAAGATGGTGGCCGCCGCCAAGTACGCTCGTGCTGAGCGGCAGCTGAAGCCGGCCCGGGTATACGGCACCGGCGCCCTCGGTACGCCATCTCAACCCGGTTCCGGTCCAAACGGACTCTGCCTCAGACTGAGAGCGTTTCTTACTCTGCTCCTGCAGCTCTGTATGAGAAAGCCGACATCAAGGCCCCTGAGGACAAGGCCTCCAAGCACCTGATCGTAGGCGTGACCTCTGACCGCGGCCTCTGCGGCGCCATCCACTCCGGCGTGGCCAAGACCATCAAGAGCGAGATCGCCAACCTGACCGGCGCCGGCAAGGAGGTGATGGTGATCAACGTGGGAGACAAGCTGAGGGGCCTGCTGTACAGGTGAGAGCCGCTGGAGAACCGGGCCTGTAGGTACTGATGGACCTCTGCCTGACCTCTGCCCGACTTTCTCTTCGTCAGAACTCATGGGAAGCACATCCTGCTGAACTGTAAGGAGGTCGGCCGTAAGCCGCCCAACTTCGGCGACGCCTCTGTGATCGCGGCCGAGCTGCTGAACTCTGGGTACGAGTTCGACCGGGGATCCATCGTCTTCAACAGATTCAGGTACCGACCCGGCCCAGAACGCCTGCTGCTAGCCGTTAATTAAACCATGAAATCATATGATGCATTAAAATGAGATCCGTAACTCCTGTCCCTGGGATTAATATTTTTGAAAGGCATTTTTCTTTAGAGACGTTTCGTAGTCTGTTTTTTGTTGGTTTCTGTTGTTTGATTTTGATTGTTGTGTTTTTATTCCGGATATTTAAAATGTTTTCCAGTTTTTCATATTCTTTAAAATATTAATGTTTATTGTCTTTGAGAGGACAAACTTTCATTACTTATTTTTTTATTAAGTCTTTTTTTATATGATATTAGAAATACAAGAGATGATTATGTAAATATTAATTTCCATTTTGAAATGAGAAACATTTTATTGCCTCCTTTAGCAAATCTAAACCTGCTGGAGCTAAACGAACACTTGATGAGTTTTTGCTGAAACATTTACAGAAAAAAGTTTAATTTTTTTTGTTTATCTTGGATACAAATGACATATTTCTTTATTTGTACTCTTTTCTGATGTGAATATTCTGGCCGTTTGCTCCAGTTAGCGGTTATTCTATATTTGCTGATTATTTCAATAACTGATCAAAGTTTTCAACCAGAACCTGTTCTGCTCCTGCAGGTCCGTTATCTCCTACAAGACGGATCAGAAACCCGTGTTCTCCATCGACACGGTGGCTTCCTCAGGTACCGGCCCGTGTTCTGCTGACTGGTCCCGGTGCTGTAGGGGTTCTGTTTGGGTTCTGTTGGGTTCTGATGCCGTCTGGTCTCCTGATAGAAAACTTGGGGATCTATGACGACATCGATGCCGACGTTCTGAGGAACTACCAGGAGTTTGCTCTGGTGAATGTTCTCTATCTGGCGCTGAAGGAATCGTCCACCAGCGAGCAGAGCGCCAGGATGACGGCCATGGACAGCGCCAGCAAGAACGCATGTAAGGCCACACCTCTGGAATGATTGAACTAGGACGTTAGGAAACTGAGCACACTGCTGAACCAAACTGATATGGGCTTTGGTTAGAAAGGTTAGAGATACTACAAAATAAAAGCATTAATATGTCATAGATGAGGCAAGTAAAAAAAAATCTTGATAACAGGATTATTAGGACCTTTCAAAATAAAACCTAGACTAGATCATTTCCAATGTAGATTCCACATTTCAAATTAAATGATGTAATCGTTTCCCTCCTTGCCTTGTAGCAGGAAGGTTGGGGGTTTGAATCCCAGTGGGTTTCTCTCCCGTCACTAATGGTTCTGACCCGATGTCTAACATTTACAATCCAAAGAGCCGTTTCTACCAACATCACATCTGAAAACGTGCTTATCATTTTTAATACAGGAAATTTGTTGTTTTTTAAACTTTTTATTTTTAGGTTTAAATATTTGACTTTTTTTCTCATAATTAATTGATATTTGCACATTTTCCAGCGTCAGAGCAAGAAAAATAATTTAAATAAAAATGATTTGTACTTTTAGTATCATTCTGTTGTGGAAACTAAACGTAATTATTGCATAAAAAACTGAAAAATGTCCAGTTGAACTTTTTATGTCCAAAGAGCCAGTTCTGGCCAGAACCACAGGCTGCACACCCTGGTTTACAACACAGAGATTATGTTGGCCCTTCAAAATAAAAGTCTGCTAACTACTTCAAAATAAAAGTTGAAAAGGGCCAACTTTTCAACTTTATTTTGAAAAGTTGGCCCTTCAAAATAAAAGGCGATGCTGCAACTTCAACTAAACCTGGACGGATTTAACCCTCTATGGCATGGCGTTGCCCTCAGGCAACAAACCACATAGCTGTACCTCACATTGCTCCTTTATTTTATTTTTTGGGGGGCATGATTTTTGACATATTTTTGTCCAAAAAATAGTTCTTTTATGAATATAGTTTTTGTTTGATTTGTATTTCATTTCTCATAATCAGTGTAGACAATCTTGGTGTTCTAGACCAATGTTACCCTGAGGCAACAAACCCAAATCTGGTTCCAGGAGGTGTCAGAGTCCGATTTTATGATTGACATGTAATTAGGGACCACCAAGCTCCCAAAGAATGCAGGAAAATATTTCTTCCCCACAAAAATAAAAAGTCATGCCATAGAGGGTTAAGGGGGAGTTGCCATGGAAACGGCTGTGGCTGGAAAACAGACAACATGTCTGTCCTCCATCATCTCTGATGGAGTGGGATGTTTTCTGGTCCGCTCCAATCCGCTCCGTCCTCCACTCTGACTCCATGTTTTGTGTTTTGCTCCAGCTGAGATGATCGATAAGTTGACATTGACCTTCAACCGGACCCGGCAGGCCGTCATCACCAAGGAGCTCATTGAGATCATCTCTGGAGCTGCAGCCCTGTAAGTCTGCTCTTCATCACTTCCTGTTCACTCTTCATCACTTCCTGCTCCTCTTCATCACTTCCTGTTTGCTCTTCATCACTTCCTCCTGCATGTCTAACTGTTCTCTGCTCCTCCTGCTGAACTCAGGGACTAACAGGAGGTAACATGGCGTAGCGGTGTGGTGCTAGGCTAGCTTTAGCAGCTAGCTGCAGCAGTAGGAAGTAGCTTCTGCTCAGATTCTGGTTGGTTCTGATGGCTCTGGTCTGTCTGCAGATAAACTGGACCGGACCGTGGATTCTGTTCCGGACCGGACCGGGCCGTGGATTCTGTTCCATCGCTGCAGACTTGATGTTTGTTTGAGTCTAATGAAGATTTCTGCTTCTGTTTGTAAAATATGTGGAGAAAATAAAGCTCTAACCAGAACCTGGATCTGTTTCCTGTCTCTGAATGACATTAATCAGATAAAACAAAAAAATTACAATCTGCTGTCAACGTTTGGTCCACATTAAATCAGAAACGCTTCATCCCAAAGAGATTTTAAACATCATAACTGATCATCCAAGTTTCTCCACAGAGACTTTGGTAGTGATGCTGCGGGCCGGACGGATCTCCAGTAGCAGTCAGGCAAGCAGCAAATCCAAACAAGGCTCTGACTGGAGACTGTTGTAACATGCTAACAGCTACACTTCCAGGCAGCAGAGCTGATTTTCTACAGTAACTCCATCAGCTGTTAGCAGCTGCTAATCCACCTCCTTTGCTTTTGCTGCTCCTCTTAACCTGTACAGTTAGAGAGACTGAGTCGTTCAGGTGCTATTCAAGATGCTGATCAGATCCTGGCACTTGTAAAAACGTCTTGTTGTCGTGGTTACAGAAGTAAGAAATATAAAATCCAGAACCATGAATGTCCAACATGCTGGTTCCATCATGGCCTGGAAAACCTGGAAAACTGCTGCGTCTGCCATGGATCCAAACAACCTGACTCATTCTATAGAAATCACTTCATTCAGGAATAAACTGATTTAAAGTTGGTCCTTTTTACTCTGAATTGGACCAGAACCACAGATGAGTTCTAGTATTTTATGTCTATGAACTGGACCTGTAGTTCTGGTCCAGGTCTTCCTGGTTCCTCTGCGCTTCTGCAGCTTGTTAAACTCAGAGCTGCTGGAATCAATCATCTGATCAGGAGGATCCTCAGACTGGGTGAGCATCAATAAACTAAACTAACACAAACTAAACTTTAACCGCGGGAAAACTGAAAACATCAAATATTCAGAAATCATCAAATGTCATTTAAATCCTTGTTTGATTTACAGCTCTTTATTTCAGCTCCAAAATGTTTAAAATGTAAAAATAATATTTCACCACCTTTAAATCTTTTATGTAAAGGATTCATGGAAGTCTTTGGTTCAACAGAAAAACTAAACGTGTGAAAGTTTGAGATGTTTCCTTTGTTTTGGCTGAATTTGTGTAAAAACCTCCAGACTGCTGAAATAATTTCAAGCTGCTTTGTGACGCGTTTAAACATTGATTGTTGAGGGAATAAAAACTTTTTCCACATCATTAAGAGTGATTTAAAGGCAGGAGGATCCCTGTTGCTGTTTTCATAGTTTCCACCAGGTGGCAGTGTCTGACAACAAATAGAAAGTTAAGAAGTGTTTACAGAAGTTATGAAATAAAACTTAAACTAAAATGATGCTAACGTTGAGATTCAGCTCAGATCAGGTTTCCCATGTTGATGAAGACAGAAATGAAATGTTTCAGTGCAGACAGCAGATGGTGGGTGTATATTATTGTTGCTGTGTGTGTGTGTGTGTGTGTGTGTGTGTGTGTGTGTCCTGCAGACCTTGTTTGTCTTTTGTGTTTGAGCTTGTTATTGTTTACTCCTGAGGGGAGTCGGGAGCGATTGCATCTGAACACTGAAATTACAGCGATGCCAGACGGTGATAAATGCAGTCGGAGCGGCAGCAGCCTCCGCACCGGCCAGCAGTCCTGCTGCAGCAGCATGTGGGGGAGGGGGGACGGCAGCAGGAACGGAGAGCTTGGAAATCTGGGAATTTCCTTGGGTTCAGAAATGAAACGAGAAAGAGGAGCAGCTTGTCGTCACAGCAGGGAGAAGATGTTCTGACGTAAATATGTTTCTAATGGTTCATAAAATTGACACCAGATGTTACAAAAACAAAAATAGTTCAGAAGCCATGAGCCTGAAGTTTAGCTAGAGGAAGAAAAGTCATTTCCTGACATTTCCTGAAGGTTTGTCTGACCTCCATGTTCAGGAAGATCCTCCACTGAGACGAACCTGAACGGTTTGGTTTGTTTGGCTGAAGAATCTCAGTTGATCTTCAACAGGCTGGAGGAGGAGAAGCTTTCTGAAGGATTTCTGCTGCTCTCCGTGTTTCTCCACCTTCTAAAACTTGGACATGCTCAACACTTTCCAAAGAGTTTGTCTTAATTTTTGCAACAGCAGAAGGAATATTTTAAAATCTTGGAAAGTGAGAACCTCCATCAGTCTTCCAGATCTGATTAAAACTAAGATGCTGAACGAAAAAAAATAAAATAAAAATGTTGAGCTGGAAGGTTGAACATTTGGTCTAGTTCAAGCATGTAGGTTAACTGAGTGGTCAGGTGTTTGCACACGCCCCTCTAACCTGCCTCCTGTTTCCTGATGTTTGAAGGTCGGCGTCCGGACTCATCAGGTTGGAGGTGATTTTCCAGAAGCTAAAGGTGAATCTGTTTTATTCCTAAACCAGTTTGGAACATCCAGCTGTCCCAGTTTCAACCTCTTCCATTCAAACAATCACGTCTGCCCCCGATGCTACAAAATAAAACTCACATTGAGCCACTAACAGCGATTTTCTAAATACGTATGACATGAAATGTTTTATTATGAAAGCTAACAAAATGAAAATAAATGTATTTATGTTATCAGACTGTAGAACAAAATGGTTTCTCTTTCACAAAGGAAAACATTTTTTTGAGTGAGATGAGTTTTTGGTATGAATATGTCAAATGAAGAAAGACAGACAGCAAAGTTTGAAGCTAGTTACTTTTTAAAAACTGTTATAGATATTAAAAACAGATTTTACATAAGAACTTATGGAAATGTTTTACTTCATTCATAATCAAAACATTTTGCCAGTGTTGCTCTGAGCAGCAGCTCCTAATGAGCTCAGCAGCTGTTTGCTAATTGCTGCTGGCTAGTCTGAAGGAGCTGAGTGGGGGAGGAGCTAAGCATCGAAGGCGGGGCTAAGTACACCCAGATGTTTGCAGCTGAGTGGTTGCCACAGAGATTAAAAGGTTTGTCATCAGGTTTATTTCTGAAGAGGGAAACATGACAAAAGGCTGAAAAGGTAGAAAAGTTGCTTTAAGCAGAGAAGTTTGAGCCAATCGCAGCGGCTCTTCCTCTCAGTCTGAAGCCTTCCTCCTGTTTCATGGAGGAACTGGTTTCTGAGTTATTGGAAGAGGAAAGAAGCAGTCAGTTCTGTGTCAGCAGCTCGGTGGTTTCTGCAGACATTAGGACGCAGGAAGACGCGGCGCTGAGGATCTCCTCAGTATTAGCTTCACCTGGTTATGGAGGAGCAGGTGACAGAGGAGGCTGAGCCTCGGCTCCGTCTGTCCGGTGGGAGGACAGAGGGACGGCGTCTCTGCTCTCTGACCGAGACGCTGCTGGACATGAAGCAAAGTCCAGACAGAATGATTTCACACACAGAGCTCTGAAAAGTATTTACACCCTCCAGATTCCTGCTGCTTCTCATTTTCATCAGATTTAAATGTTTCACATCATCAAACTAAAGATTTGTCCTCTGAAGCAGAGGAAGATGGAGTCCAACAGATTTTACTTCACAAGTGGAGAGTTGCAGCGTTCACTATGATGCTCCACTTGATATTTATATGAAACTTTATTAGAAATTGCTCTGGGTTTATTTCTAATATAGACAGAAAAGAAAGGAGGGAAAATGTTTAAAGCAAAAGAAGGAAAGAGAGAATTCATGTCAACAATCTGGAAGTTTGTTTCTACACCTGCAGAAACCAAGAAACCATGACAACAAACCACATATTCATATCTAATGAAAAAAGAAATACACAGTAAACTTTGATATTAAATGTATTTAGTGGTGAATATATCTGAAACATCTTCCTCCTCCTCCTCTTCCTCTCCAACACAAAGCTCTATCTGCTCTCTGGACTTTTCTGACTATTTATGTTGGACAAGGTCAGGATCGTTTAGAGCCGATGAGATAACTGGACTGAAGGAGGGAGAAACGATCGATTCCCGTCGCCACGCAGATTTATCCCCCCCCCCCACTCAGCTCCAGACTCATTCGTCTCTTTAACATCAGCAGCGTTTAAATTCCCCAGCAGAACTTGAACTGCCCACAGTTTCTAGTTTACCGATTGCGTCATTTCACACGTTTTCACGCTGATTTACTATTATGAGTTTGTTGCAATTTTCTGCAAAAATGGTGAAAATCATTGGCTTTAATTGATGCTAACTCCCACCTGCAGGGGGCAGTATGTCTCACCAAGGAAAATACATAAGCACCAATATTGCTAAATTAAATATCAATATTTCTAAATTAAATTTTTATTGCAAAAAAGGGTCATAAAACAATCCTAAATCCTGGAGGGACTGATCTCCATGACAACAGGACTTTTTCTGGGAGGGAATCTCTGCAGCTCCTCCAGAGTCTCCAGTCCAGGTCTCAGTCTGCAGGCAGAAAGGAGAATTAATATTTTAGTAGATAAAAAATATTATCAAAGGAAATCCTCAATCAATTATTACAAAATATTTAAAATATGACATCATTACATCTGTGACAAGAAGTTTGGTCTCCTTGTTGCTCCTGCTGGGCTGATTCTGATGCAGACACCTTCCTCATCTGAAGTGTGTGTGTGTGTGTGTGTGTGTGTGTGTGTGTGTGTTTTCTGCCACTCATGTCTTGGGTTACGCGGCTGCTGGTTGTATGATCGATGGCTGAGCTGGATGCCATGTCAGGGCCAGTTTCCGCCAGCTGTGGGTGTGTGTGTGTGTGTGTGTGTGTGTGTGTGTGTGTGTGTGCGCGCGTGCATGTCCCGCTGAGCCCGTTGGCCCCGCCCCTTCCTGTCCAGAACACACACCTAACCAAAACCCAATGTGTCCAGACGGGCCTCTTCTCTCCGGGTTTCTGAGAACCGCAGAACCTCAGTTAGCAGTTCTGACAGTTAGCATGTTAGCGCTCCGGATCCTCAAGATGTTTCATTCATTTCACATGGAAAGTTCAGATTCTCAAGATCCAAGTCAGAAAAACTCAAAAGTTTGATTTAAAGCTCTGGTTCCTCACCAGGCCTGGCCAAACAATCCAACATGGCCGCCTTGAGCTTACAGATGCTAACTAGAGACTGAGCTTTGCTTCTAAAATGAGGAGAAATCCTCCTCTGGTTGTGCTAATGCTAACGATAATCTGGGAACGTTACATGTGGAACCAGTGAATCGTGTTCAGACCATCGCCGCCTCCTAGAGGCCGTCAGGAGGAACAGCAGATCTGGACGCTGAACTCTGATTGGACCCAAGCAAAAAAAGAAAAACAGTTTGTTCATGTTGGAAACATTTTAGTTTAGTGAAGTTGAATCAAACCAAACTTTTGTGGCTTCAGGTCAGAATCACCAAATTATTTCAGTTTCCAAAGTCTCAATAATCAGAGAAAAAACATGTTATTAAATAGATAAATGTGAATAAATTATAGACTAACTTACTGACAGCACAAATAAGTATGGTAGGTAAAATATCTCAACTTTAAATCTTTATAAACATTTCAGTTTGAGGTTATTCTGCTACAATCAAATAAAAATTCATTTTAAGGAATAACTGCTGGTTCATTTTACAGTGTTTCTCATTCCTTCATACATTTGTTGCTAATGTTTTCCAGAGTTGAGAGAAAATCCTGTGGTTTTATTAAAAGCATCAGTGAAATATTTACATTTGAACATTTTTTAAATCAACATTCTTTTCATATTTGAAAACTTCCTGCATCTTTCCTCTCCCCTTTAATCTCTGGGATTTTCTTTCACATTTTAGTGAAAATATTCCCAGATTTGTGCAGATAGCAGCAGAAAGCCTTCCTCCTCCTCCTCCTCCTCTCCCTGGCTGTGCGGCGCTGCCAGCAGACTCTGTTCCTCAGTGTAGTGCAGATTATGGTTTGGGAATGACAAGCACGCCGTCTGATACCATATCCGCTCTGAATTACAGATCAGCCCTTTCTAAACGATACTTTAAATACTCGCTGCAGGCGCAGAGTTTTCTCAGGCTCTTACTTCATTGTTATTACACTAGTAGCATATTTTGTTAGAAAATCAGTGTTGGCGCTTATTTAAATGAGGGAAAGTGTGTTATTTGGAAAATCCCTGTGTGTACCCCTCTCTGCCTCACACACACACACACACACGCCACCATGCCTTTTATTATGAGGGGAATTAAAGGAGTGCAGTGAAAAGGACAAAAGAGAAAGGACAAATTGTAATTGCTTTGATTTGTGTGTGTGAGCTGAGCTGGGAGGCTGCAGCCATTACGGGTTCGATTCCCTCGCAGCTGATTGGGGCTTCCATTAGCGCTGCTGCTGTTTGGGTTTACCCAGCTCCACCATCAGTCTGTCTCATCTCTGAATTAAACTGGGATATTACAACTGAGCTCTTTGTTTTGGCTTTAAAAAAAAAAAAGGTCAGAGTGGGAGGAAGAGCAGCTGCAGTACCGGCGGTGACCGGCTGGGGGGCGCTGTTGCCCCAGCGTAGCGCTCTGATCCTGGGATGAAAAGGTCCCTGGGCTCCCGGCTCTCAGCTCTTTGTGCTGCTTTCATGATGGGATTCTCTGGAGAGCAGAGGATGGAGAACGACACCCCTCCTCACCTCCTTACCCCTCAGTCTCACCCCTCAGTCTCACCCCACACCCCTATCTGCCCCCCCGCTGGAATACACCCCAACCCCGACACACTGAGAATGAAAACGGCCGGTTCCACATCCCTCGCTCGCTTGTCGACAGCCTTACTCTCTTTTCATGTGTTTTGATCGCTGAGAATGAACCATATTAGAGCAGAAGGAGGCTGTGTGTATGTGTGTGTGCGCGTGGGGGTGTGCGCGTAGAGGTGTGTGTGTGTGTGTGTGTGTATGTGTGTGTGCGCGTGGGGGTGTGCGCGTAGAGGTGTGTGTGTGTGTGTGTGTGTGTGTGTATGTGTGTGTGTTATGCTCACGCAGAGCAAATTGCGCTCCTTGTTTTCTTTCTGGATGTGAGTGAAAGCGATGTTAAATGGACCCGAGGGAGACGAGGAAGCAGTAAATCCAAACCAACCGTTTGAACCCGGCCGGGCCTTCCTTGACCTCTGACCTTTGCACTTTCATCAACCAAACTGTTGTTCCATCATCTTCAGATCCTTTTTCAGATTTTGAGAGTTACAGATAATTATGAGATTTACATGATATAAAATTATTGCTTATTTTAGATTGAGACGGTTTTAACATTTTATTTATCTTCTAAACATTTTGTTATGAACTTTTTATTTATTTACATTATTTTTTACATTTTTAATGACAGTATTCTAAATAACTGTACTAAGCAAAATACTGCTTAATTTCTTTTATCCTAAAATTTCTCATAATAATTGTAATTTTGATTTTGCTGTTTAAACTTTAAACATTTTATTACAAAGAATTTAATTTTGTGCTTTTTCAGTTTTTGCTCAAATATTTTAGTCTTATTTAAATCAATGGAGTTTTTTAGACATTTTTTATTTTGGGATAGTTATATTTATATTACCTTCTTACTATAAGTGTTTTTGTTCTGGAGTTTGACCTTCATAATCTTCATCAGTCTGATTGTTGCATCGTTTGATCTCGTTTTTCTGCCACAGATTTTTCTTCAAAACTTTTCCAGAATCAAAGTTTCTGTTTAGAAAGGAAGTTTTCTCCTCATGTCGTTCCTCATTTCTAATGCTGTTCAGAATATTTGATAATAACATCAGGATCTCATGCTGTGTTATGCAGACGCTCCATCTGCACTCATGAAAATTCATTGTGTTGTTTAGATAAAATCGGTTTTTAATTTTCTGGCCACATGGGGGCAGTCATGAGTAGGTCTGATAGTCAGGAAGTGACATCACAGCAGAAGTAACTCCTTCTATACATGCTCTATAATGTTGAGCTTCTTTTGTAAATCAGTTGGTAATGTTGCATTTTTCTCCCCTCTGGATGATAAATCTAAACTCTCCAGCTGCGACGCTAACAGGAGCCTGCAGGCTGCTGGCTTTATGTTCAGGTTCTCCTCACTCAGACAGAACAAACCTCAGTTAAGTTATGCATTAGATGCATCAAAATGAGGCTTTTGTTTCTGAGAAGAGCACGTCTGCATCGGAGCTCTGGTGTGAGTAACGCTGGGAGTCTCTGAGCAGACGGAGGAAACATGTTGAGTCCAAACATTCGGCTCCAGTGAGCTAATGATCCACACTTCCTCCCGTATTCCTGCAGCCCGTTTGAAATATTTCTGCACAGTGGATGCAAACCTGCAGAGCCAGATGCAGCATCCACCGGTGACAGGAGTGTTAGTCAGTCCGCTGCCGCCACTTGTGGCTTTGTTGGTTTCTGAAATGAGGTGCGTTGTGTCATTTCAAAGGAAGTTTCTGTGACTCTGCCTTAAAGTGAGAAGCACCAGTGGGTGTATGTTTCAAGTTTTGGGGGGTAGAAATGGGGTAAAGGTGACTCTTTTTTTCCTCCTGAGCTTCAAATGACGCCTGAAGTGTGAAATATTTTAAATGAATGAGCAGAAATCTGTCATTTCTAAAACTGAAATCTGACTTTAGTCAGAAACTCCTTGTTCTCCATCCTGACACGCGTCTTCTTTCCCTCCACTTCCACTTTTATTCACAATGAGAAACATTAAGAGGAACAAAAGCTGCGGTACAAACTAAACTGTGAGTTTGAATCTGTCTGAAGAATCTCTAGACGGTTTTAAAACCCATTAAATCAAATACTTCCTCTGCAGTTTTCACTCTAAAATTCACCAGAACATCTTTTTCTGTCTAATTCTGATGTTTTGCATTTTTACTTATGTATCAAAGTTTAAATTATTTTGAGATCTTGGAGGATATTTTGTGCAAAACTTTTACAAATCCTTGGGATTTTCATTGATTTAGCATTCAAAGTGTTTAAAGTTACTCTCACTGTTAGCTTTGAGTAAACTCTTCAGATTTCACTAGAATTTTCTTCTTTGAGAAAACATTTAAATTAGTAGTTCAGGTTTGAGGTGGCTGCAGACTGAAATCATGAAAATGCTGATATTAATAATCCAGGTCATGTCAGAATGTTTTTTCTTTTGGTTTTGAAGAAGTTTCATTTTTACAGAGACCCCCGAAATATCTAAGCTTTTATTGTGAAGCTTAGTAATACCTGATGGAAAACTAGTTTGTGTTTTTTCTTTTAGCATTTTAAGCATTTTAGACATTTAAGGGCCAGTAGTTTCCATCCGTCGATCGTTTTCCTCAGAGAACCAAACAGGATTTTCTTTGAGACGTTTTTGTTTCACAGGTTTAACATCGTGCTAATTATCCGTGTTAAAACTTCGAAATCAATCTCAAGTTCTGTTTCCCAGAACATAAAACTGGGCCTGAAGCTGACAGGAAGGTGAATATTCAGCCTCAGTCCAAGTCGTTTCCCACACTCCTGCAGCTTTTCCCAAAGCAGCGTTCAAATGAAACGCAGATATTCATGGCTCCTCTCGGTGAGCATAAAGACCTGGACCTTCTGCCCCGCCATTCAATTAGCCAGGGCAGCCAGCGAGTGTGTAGGTGTGTGTGTGTGAGAGAGAGCAAACTATTGCCCTGTCTGAGCAGCCAAGCTCAACTAAGGGCCGACTCAAACAGCGGCTTAAAGCCAACCGGGTCACAGCCGGCGCTGGAGAACCGCGACTAAGAGAAAAAGAAGAAGCTTCTGTACAAAGAAGATGGATGGATGATTGGATGGTTAATTGATGGATGATGGATGGATGATTGGATGGTTAATTGATGGATGATGGATGGATGGATGATGGATGGATGGATGGGATGGTTAATGACACAAATTTGGGAACCACAGCTGGAGAATAAGATGAATGTTTTTACAACATTTTTCAGTGTGAAATAAAAAAAATCTCCTAAAGTTTGACTGAGAAATGAGATTCTGATGATTGGACCGTCTGTCCGCCAACCCACTGCCCATCCAACCACTCATCCAACCGCCCATCCGTCCATCCATGTAATCTTCCAAATGCCCAACCAACTATCCATCCATCAAAAAGGAAGCATAGTTCAGTTCAGACAATAACTTCCCATTCAGGTAATAATTGTTACAGGAAGTATATCTATATAAGAAATAAAAACCAAAGTTAAAAGTACGTAAATCCATTAAAAACACAAAATACATTCTTCTATAGCTAATACTTTATAATAAATCCAATGTGCCCAGCAGCAGCTGACAGGTGTTGCCATGACGTCGCCTGTCAGGTTCATGTGTGTTGAGTTTATTTCTGGTTTCAGGCGCAGCGTGCGTACGTGTCCCTCCATCTCGGTGTTTATGTTCTCAGACTCAGTTGGGCTCCAGTGATTTTCTGCAGCACTTGTTGAGTAATCAAAGTCGTTTCTTTAGCATTTCTGCCTCCAGTCTGACAACAACCTGCAACAACAAGACGGCTTTAATGGGCCGTTCACAGTCCACTGACAGTTATGTATTCATGTGAAAATCTGTGGAAATCCTTATTTGACTGGTTTCTGGAAGTCACTTTAATTTTTATCTGAAGTCATCAGGTCCTTATTTAGACAAACCCAAAATATGTTATGTTACTGTCCAACTTTAGTAAATATTGATTTATTAAATCTGATGCTGTAGCCGGCTGGTAGACGGGTCCAGTTTGGTCTCCTGGATGCAACAGATTCTTTGGACTTATTGAAAAGTTACTTTCAATAGCCTGATAATGACGTCACAATGCCGACTCTCCATCTGCGCTGATGAAGATTCACTCATTTTGTTTAAGTCAGATTATTTCCTCCCATCCACCAGGGGGCAGCACTGTTTTCTCTTGGTTTTGTTTCGGATGTTTTTGATCATTTTCCTGTTTTAAAGACAAAGTGGCAACTTATTTTCAGTTTTCTGGTCACCACTAAATGGTTTCCACATGTAGAACCAGTTTCCCATCGCTAAGCAGCAGAGGAGCCTCTGGTTCTGGTTCTGGTTCTGGTTTTGGTTCTGGTTCAGTAAACCCGTCTGCTGCACCAGTAATCTCTGCCTCCTTCCCAGTAATAACTGGGATTCTCCCAGCAGGAGGAATGACCTTCCTCTGTTGTTCTGCTGAAGAAGAGCAGCTGTAGGATTAAAGATGGCCGCCGTCAAACGCTGAATAAAACTGTTTTCAGGGAGGAAGCAGGATGTCAGGTTTGTCTTCCTCCACTCTGTGTTTCCACCAGCTGCCATTCCCGGAGCTGCCGGAGTGTGAAAACATGTAATTGCTTTATGAAACTGAACTATGTGATATGAATAATCTGAGGCGGCGCCATGCGGGCGCCACGTCAGTCACCCGCTGTCCCGGCGCAGCCATGCGGGTCGGAACCGGCCTGGCCGTCCGGGAGGGGAAAAACAGATCTGTCCTTCAACCTCTGGAGAGCGCCGCCATCAGAGCGGAGCAGAACCCATCCGGACCGGTGTCCGGACCGGTATCAGATGGAGCTGTGGCCCGGATCTGGCCATTTGGACCCGGCCATCCGGACCGGCTCTGATCATGTCTGCTTAAATCGAACTGACACTGAAATGAAATTCATTACAAGATCAGAGGAAACGACAGTTCTGATCATTTGACCAGAAAACCAACAGGACCGGTTCCGAGCAGACTGGACCAGCGATGTTCAGAGATGATCTGCTGGTTCTGGTTCTGGTCCACTGGGTTCTACACAGTGCCTACCAGAACATTTTACAGCTTCATAGAGATGCTGGGATTCATCTTCCAG
This sequence comes from Xiphophorus maculatus, assembly GCF_002775205.1. Lineage (NCBI taxonomy): Eukaryota > Metazoa > Chordata > Actinopteri > Cyprinodontiformes > Poeciliidae > Xiphophorus > Xiphophorus maculatus. Next base: position 2,022,235 of record NC_036459.1, read on the forward strand.
CAGGACTTGGTTCCGACCCAAACTGCCAACGGTACCAGTACCTGCTTTGTTCACCATGGTAACACCTGGGCCTGACCTCTAACCCCATAGAGAACCTGGTCTGGAGGAAGATGAGGGAGACCAGAACCTGAGCAGAACCTCAGCAGAACCTCAGCAGAACCTCAGCGGAACCTGAGCAGAACCTTAGCAGAACCTCAGCAGAACCTGAGCAGAGCCCAGAACTGTAGGAAAATATTTCTGCATTAAAAATGAATTTTGTAACTAAATTAGCAACTTAAAGGCTAATTTACATAAATAATGAATTTATTCTTGATAACTTCTTCATGATATTTTAAATCTCAGAAATAATTTTTCTATTCTGAAAATTCACTTGCAGGATTTCAGATTAATCAAAACAATCCTGATAATGTTTCATTTCACCGACTCTTTCGGTAAAGAAAACAGAAATGCAGCATTTTTTCTCTTGAAGCATAAAATAAACCTTCATGTCTGACCTCTGACCTCCTGGTTTTACTGATCGTGTGTGTGTGTGTGTGTGTGTGTGTGTGTGTGTGTGTGATCAGCTCAGCCTGTGTGTGTTTCTATCAGACATCTCTTTTCTGGTTCATGTGTTTTTGCTTCATATTTCATCATCTCTGCATCTTATCGCCTGTTTTCATGAAGCTGCTCTGACTCCCAGTGTGCAGCTCTAACTGGGGAAGCTGGTTGTTCTGGAGGAAGAGCAGCTTCCAGTGAGTCGGTGATGCTGATGTTGGCGACCGTCAGCAATGAGGAATGAAACCTCTGATTGTGCCTGCAGATTGCTTTGTGTTGAGAGGCAGAGTGTCTCCTCCTGCAGGCTGCTGTTTTGTCTCTGGCGTCATGGCCGCCGTGTTCGCCGTGTTCGCCGTGTTCGCCGTGTTCGCTGTTTGTTTGAGGTCACGGCCGGGTCAGGAAGGTACCGCTCGAACCAGGCAGACGACGCCAACTCTGACCTCTGTCACGCTGGTGGAATGGAAGAAAATCCCCCAAAACTAATCAGGAATATCAGATTTAATAAAATAATGGCTGATGGAGGTCCATCATTCTGATTATTATTATTATTATTATTATTATTATTATTATTATTGATCCATTTTAACTTTAGTTCATTCTGAGTTGAAAAAACATAAATTATAATCAGATTAGTGAGACACAGAACCAGAACAGAAAATGAACTGATAAAGGAAATTATTATGTGTTAAATGACAACATTACATACTTTGTATATAATATATATTTTTTATTTTAAGCATTTTAAATCGGATTTTTTAAACTTTACTCAGGTTATCTTTAATTTTAAAGTCCAAATGATTAAAATTAAAAGTGACAAAAGAGCAAAAATCATTTTGGAAAAACTTTTCACAGCCATGAAGTCACTTTTACAGTGTTATTGAATTTTGGCTTCACTGTCATTTTAGTTAAATCCAGGATGGAATAATTACTAAAACTCTGGGAATCATTTTAGTTTCTGACTCAAATCTGAATAATTGAGATAAACAAACAGTAAAAACCATTACCAGTGTCTCTGCCGGACAGGAAGTAGCATTTGATCCACTTCCTGTGTCCTCTGGTCCCAGCCTGACTCCTGGGAGCTTTTCCTTCCCGTCCTGCAGCCTGGCAGCTGATTGGTCCATGTTCCTAACTGTGGATGTTTCTCAGCAGAGGGGGCGCGGAGTGTGGGGGCGCATAATGGCTTCCGATTCGGAGGAGGAAACGAGATGTAAATGAGCTCATTATGTGTCTTAACCAGGACAAACAGCGTCGACATTCTAGTCCTGGAAACAGGCGTATTTATAGCTGCTAATAACCTTAAGTGGGGCCGGCTGGACGGCCGCGCCGTCAGGGGAATAAAGAGCAGACTGACCGCTCCGCTTTCACTGCAGGGCGGCCATGTTTGACTTGGATCCCACCGTCAAACCTAAAAACACACCGAAGAGGTTTCTGTGCCTCCAGGTTGTCCAAGTATGAAGAAGTATTTACACCCTGTTGCTCTGTTTTTGTTCCAACCTCAAAATCTGTTTTTATTGGATCATTTAATGCATGAAGAGGAAAAGTTTCTGTAGAAACGAGACGAAGATTCTGGTGAACGATTAAGAATAATGCTGCAGTAAGTCTGCCAGACCAGTTGGTGGCGCTGTAACACTGACAGAAAACAAAACAACACCACCAGGTGGCGCCGTGTTTGTTATTTTAGGGGCGTGCGAGAGAGAGAGAGAGGTGGATCTGATGTCACATGGAAACATAAAACCTGAAGTTTATCCAAAAACTTTGGAGGATAAATCTAAAATCTAAAATTGTCTCCATGTGGGCGGAGCCTAAAACTCCCTGAGCCAAACAGGCTCCATGTGTGGAGAAGAATTAACTAGTTAGTGGTTATAAACCTATTTATTGGAACAGATCCCAGACCTTTTTACTGCCAGACCTGAGGAAAGGGTTTTAGTAGAACTGGTCTGGCAACATGAAGTAGGCAGAAAGATCTGAAACAGAAACTCTTCATGACCCGAGCTACAGAAATTCAGGATGAAGAACAAAGTTTCTGACATCCATCAGATGAGACAGATCATCCATAAAAACACTCAAACAGCCAATCAGGGCTAGGAGGCGGAACTTAGCGCTGCCAATCACTCTCTTTGCTCTCTGCTACTCTGCAGCTAGCACAGCCTGTCATTAATGCTAATGCTAGTTAGCATAGCCTCAATGATGGCGGATAAACAGTTTTCCTGCAGCAGTAAGTTGTTTCTCTGCCACTGACACATTTAGCAGCGAGTACATGAGGATGATTGACAGCGATAGGCCCCGCCTCCTGCCTCTGATTGGCTGTTTTTTGTGTATTTCTTCAGCAGAGTTCGATCAGTCCACAGCTTACCTGTCTCATATCAAACTGTAACCACATGGAGACATTTTGACCAAATAAAAACTGATTTCTGTAAAAGTTTCTGCGGCTTTAAGACAAGAATCAAAAAGATTGAAGACCAGAACCATTCCCGACCCAAAAGAACCTTAAGTCAGTTCTTTTATTTACCAAAAACGTCTTGATGAAAAAGTCTGGTGACGTTTCTGCTGTCGCAGAAACGAAATGGCCTAGTCAAAGTCTGACGTGCCTGATGCTGCTGAGGAGGAACCAGTGATCGGGTTTTCCCTCCAGGCTGGTTCGGATGGATTTATGGATTTTTATGGTAAAACATTTTCCGTCCTCCAGTTGGTTCAGAATAAACCGTCAGCCAGAGAAAACAGAACCTGACTGGGTTTCAGTGATTTTTGGCTGAACCGACTCCGGTCCGGTTCTGGTTCCTTTATTTTTAAAACATGACATTAAAAGCTGAGCGGAGGCCGGCGGGCGGAATGAAAACAGCGCCGAGCACAGCAGAAACGGGATTTTTATTTATTTTCTGATGAAGTCAGCAGAGCCGCTGTTCGTTTTCACTCCGTTCAATTTCCTCCTGAACAGATGAAGAAGCGGATTAGCGCGGCGTCCCGAGGCGGAGCGGAGGCTCCTGCAGGTGAGGCTGGAGGTGTGAGCCGGGCTGAGTCACCTGGAGGCTCCCCGCCTCCACCGCCTCCACCCGGCTCTCTTTCCAGCACCACTCAGCCGTTACGTTCTCAAGGGAAGGGCAGACTGCTGGCGCCGCACTGTTTGGGCTGGAGCTACACACACACACACTCAGAGCCACACACACACCTCTGCAGGTACACAGGTATTCACACAGCAAATTAAGTGTATTGTTGCGTTGCCTCCACCGTCAGGGGTCGGGCTGGGGGTCATTCAGAGGTTTGGCTCTGAGGCCACCAGGAGTTTACGCTTTGTTCTCAGAAAATGTGGAGGAAAGAAAAACTATTTCCACTGATTTCTGTTTGGTGATGCTGCGGGCTGGAAATGCACATTTTGTGGTATTATTGTGATAATGATCAAGATTATGGCATTTTGTCAGGTAACTACAGCTGTAACTGGATGGTACAACATTCATAATGTCACAAACAAATAAAATGACAAATGATTCCCATTTTCAGCAGCAGGCTCTTCAGGACGACACTTAAAAACATGATTTATATCAACAAACTGGTCAGTTTTAGCATTTAATCACATTTTTAAATGTAGACATTTATTGAAGCTCTTCTGGAACAAAAACATTCATAATCAGACTGTCAGTCTATTTAAATTTATCATGACAACAAATCAAAATTCTTATGGGAAGAAAACTTTCAGCATAAACGATGCGCCTCTAATCTCCAGTAGCAGTCAGTTCTGCAGCTGCTCTAAAGAGGCCTCTGACTGAAGACTGCTGCTGTCCTCAGTCCTGACATGCTAACAGCTTAGCATCCAGACAGTAGAAACCATATTCTTTGGTGACTCCATCAGCTGTTAGCTGCTCTGCTGATCCTCCTCCTTTGCTTTTGCTTCTCCACTTTAAGTCTGTCAGGCTGCGCCGTTAGAAAGATGCTGGAGTAGGGGATGTGTAAGAGATAGATGAACTTCCTGCTCCTCTGTCTGCTCATTTCTTTTCATTTTTAAGTAACTGAGCAGAAAAAGGTTTTGATTTGAAAATATTACTTATGTTTTAAACGTGTAGTTTTTGATTGAAATGCGATGAATTACGAACCCTGAAATTCAAATTCAAAAACTACTTTATTATTGATCAAAAAGGGAATTTAAATAATTAACCCAAATTTATCCAGAAAAATGTCCGATTTTCTTCACTACTTGTTGGATTCCAACAATCAAACATGGAAAGTTTTAGTTTCTTAATGTTTGTTGCATTTATGTAGCTCTTTCACCAAGGAACTTTATTATATTAATAAAAATAAAATCACAAAGTTATCGGCTAATAAAAGACGAATCAGAGAAGAATAAATGAACGGAAGTGAAAATATTCACCGTTTACCTCGGACTGACTGAAGTTAAAATATCTTTTATAAATTCTGTTTCTATTCAGTTTCACAAAATATTAAATTTCTGTTGTCCTTCTTTCTTTTTAAACATTTGCATAAATATAAAGTAGATTTATATCGAAACTAGTCGAAAAAAAAAATCAAACATTAAACGTGATGATTAAACTAAAACTGTCTGAGATTATTTACATTGTTAAAATTAAAATGCGTTAAAAGTTGGATTTTTTTTTCAGCTTTTGAAACTATTAATACTTTTATTTTGTTGCTGATTGAAACCTTTTTCTGTAGGAAGCCTCTTTATGTTTCTTTTTAATGTAAATGATTTAACTTTCACTGTTTCTCGTGAGAAAAGCTGCAGAAAGGCAAAGATGCAGGAGAGTTGGATGATCTGAACATTTATTCTCTGAAAGCAGCAGGAAAATATTGGTGGCTCTGGATGTGACCTGGGAGCGAGTTGCAGCCGCGCCGGCCGGGTCTGGTGGTTTGTAAAGCTTATTTGACTTCGGACAATAAGTTTAAACGACGATGTTTAGTTGAGGTGAGGATTATTTTTCCAGCCTAATTTGAAGCAGTAGGCTCTCTGCTCCTCCATTTTCCCTCCGATAATCGGCGGCCATCTTGATCAGAGGCAGACACGGAAAATTAAACAAATAAACTCTGATGCCTCGGATAACATTCCCCTGTGATTGACCCGACCCCGTGACCTGGGAGACACTGTGGCTGGGGTCGTGACCCCGCGGTGGCGTTGGCCCTGAGTCACAGGGGCCTCAGTGTGCTGGCTGGGTCTGCGAGTCGTGACCTGCAGGAAAACACGCGAGGAAGTAAAGTTCAGCTCAGTTCACTTCATGTTCCTGAGAAATTTACATTAAACTCTTTTCTCATCATTTCAGTAGGGAAATTATTCCTTCTTTACAGTTTTTTATATTTTATGATCAATCTCAATCTTTGTCTCTTGTTGCCTTTAGAGAATTACTTTACTCAAACAGACTATGACTTTTATTTTAATGAAATAGTTCTTCAGCTATTAAGAAAGTTTCCACATTACAGTTGATTTTATCAACTAATTTGTCAAATAAATTCCCTCCCCACCAGAACTCAAACCCTCAGTTTGTTTTGATCAAATTTTCATAAGTTTTCTGCAGAATTTGATTCTCACGCAGGAAAATCTCAGAGTTAAATGTTTTCTTTAAAATGTTGCAATTAAATTTCAGGCAGTGAATCTACAATCCTTCAAAACATTAAATTAAAAAATCTCACTTTTGATATAAAGCAACAGCAAGATAATGTATCAATAATTAGCAAAAATATAAAAGTAGTTGGGAAAATAACATCATTTGCTTTTATGTGTCCCAAAGTTTTATGCATCACGTAACAAAACTTTTATTGCTTCCATGATAAAAACAAAATATTTGATTGAAAATAATTCCCTTGCCTTGCAGCTCAACAGTTCAGTCTTTCTTTATAAACACACAAAATAAACATGTTATCATAATTAGTCAAATGTAAAACGTTTCCTCTCTTTTTGGGGGCTCGTCCGGGACAAAACCAGCAGAGTGGAAATAATTTCAGTCACAATCCACATCAGTTTTATTCTTCCATGAATAAATATCTGCTAAGGGAAAATAACAAATTTATATGCTTTAAGTTTCTGTTTCATTTCAAGGAGGTTCGTTATTTAATGTTAGTTTGTTTCGGAACAGAAAGTTATTAAGCCTGAACTAAAATCTGATATCAAACTAAAATCCAATTTTAATTATCTTATTTGTCATTATCACTTTTATAAATCGAGCAATTAAATAAAACTGAAAATATACATTTATCCTTAGAAAAAAGACATAACAATAGAAGGTAATCTGTTTTAAAATAATTTCTTTATTATGATTGTCACAATTAACCTCCAAATGAATCAGTTTTCTAAGACCTCAAACTAAGAAACAACCGTCTCTGAATGAAAAAATGTTAGTTATTGAGTTTAAACTAAAGTTTTGATGACAAGGAAGATAAATCTAAAATAACTCCTGTGATGCATGCGGGACTTTTAGCTTTTCACGTACCGTCCTGGATGCAGCAGGCATGCATGTCTGCTATGCAGTATTTCAGGATTAGAACTCGGCAGGTAAAGTTCGTGACCTGGACGGAGACGTGAAGAACTCGATCTGACTCGCCGATAAGCTGCATAAAGGAGGAGATGAAAATATGAGCGTCTTCTTGCCTTGCTGTCTGCAAAGATAACACCAGTTTCATCTTTCAACATGTCAGGAATTACGCAGCAAAATTTACTCATTCACAAACTGGAGTCGGTCGAATCCGTTCTGCTTTATTGTGGAAACGTTGTTACTCATCTGAACTAGTTATGGGATTAAGAAGCAGCGATGGCTCACTCCAGGTCAAAACAGGGTTAACACTTTTCCAGAGAAAATAAGTTTATAAGTGTGTTAAAGTTCAGGAGCAAATTTATAAAAGAAAATACAGAATAAATAACTAGAGAACATTAACCTGAACAGAAACGCTTGATTTTACATTTAATACTTTTTCTTAGACCATCAAGTTTTAATCTTAATAAGCAAACATTTACAATTATCTCAAAAATCAAAGAAAAGTTTTGTTCCAGTTTGTAAGCAGACCAGGTTTCTCTGCTGCTGGGATGTTGCAGTTTTCTGTTTCCAGCTGCATGAGGCTGCAGATCCACGGCAGAGGGATCGGAGTCGGTGGCGCTCCAGGAAACCTTCTCCCTCGGAAAACAAAGCGGAGGTTGGATGTGATACGTGTTCCCTGCTTATCTTGTTTACGTGACGGAGTTTTTCAAACGCAAACATTTTCTTTAGATGGCACAGTGCGGCTCTGCGGGGAGATAACCATCCAACGCAGCCCTAATCGCCTCAGATAGAAGCTCATTATTCCCATTAAAACGGCGTCCGGGCCTCGCTCCCGGGGTCTGCGCACTGCCAGGGTCTCTCCCTCCACTGCTTTCATCCCGCCTTCCTCCTCCTCCTGCTGCTGCTTGTTGGTCTGTTTGATGTGAAGATGAAGGGTGGGGGGGTTCTGGATCAGTTTGGTGTTAAAGTTAGAGAATCTGGTAACAATTGAAACGTTTTAAAGTCTGGACGATCCTGAACTCAGCTGAACATTTCACCTGCAGGCCAGGCAAAGTATTCACACCCTTTATACGGTTTTTGTTCCATTAACAGCCAGATTACAATGAGTGGCTTAGGTTCAAGCAGATTCTTAGTAAAAAGGGTCTAGTCAAAGTCCAGATCAACTGTAAACCTGTGGTTGGACTTGAAAATGTTCTCCATCCCGTCTAACTCAGTAAAAGCTGCAGCCAGAGGCGACAGGCTCAATACAAAAACTCAGAAAATACATCAAAGTTGAGTCTGAAAGGTGATAAAATGTGTCGATATTTTAGTATTTTTTCTGTTTCGTTCCTCAGAGACGTTCCAGTTACTGAACATCAGATTTACGGTGAAAACTTTCTGCTAATTTCAGACTCATTCCCTAAAATATTCCCTTCTTTACGGTTTTTATGTTTTACATTCTTTCTATCTTTGTTTCTTCTTCCCTGCAGGAATTATTTTCTCCTTTTAATTTGCACTTCTGCATTTCAGCAAAAACTCTTTTTGCTGAAATATTTCCTGACTGCTTCATCTGTTTTCAGGTTAATGGGGATAAAAACTCCTGATGTTAGCAGAGCTGCTGGTGTGTGTTCAGTTTCTGCACCACTTCAATTTCTTCCTTTTCTTTCTTATCTCCAATTCTGAGTTCTGACTCCGGGGGTTGAATACGACGGCGGCGCATCGGGAAAGTTATAGGTAGAAAAAAATAGAGTAAATTTTAGAATAATCTTTTAAATGGTCTGATTTTTTTATTTTATTTCTTAGCTCCAAAAGTAAGAAATTTGTCATGAAAAAAAATCATAAATTGTGGAAATTAATTTCAAATGTTTTCTAGAAAAACAGGAACATTTCTGAGGTCCCAGAGTTGAAAGTTTGCAAGAAAAAAACAGATTTGTTTAGATTGATCTCAAAAACTTTCTAGAAAAAAACAAATGTCAAAGATCTTGACTGTTGAAACTGAAAAAAAAAAGTTTTTTGTAGAAAATTTCTGCAACTAACCTTGAAAATTCTGGGGTTTTTTTTTTTTACTTTTATGCTACTTTTAAGAAATGTTCTTGTGTTTTCTGCAGATTTCTGAGTTACTTTCACACCCACAAGCTGAATACAAATGCATGCCACACTTTTCAGATTATTTTTGCATTAAAAGCAGTTCACTGGTTTCTCTTGGTTTGTCACTTAAGTTTTCAGAAATGTAATCAAAGTTGAGACTGGACAGTGATGAATATGTGAGTATTAGTGAAGTTTTTCCTCTAACTTCTGCAGGTTTTTTGCTCGGTTCCTCTCCAGTTTTCTGTTCTATCTAACCTCCAGTTTTTAACCTCTGCAGGGTTTTTTCTCACTTCTTTCTAACTTCTGCAGGGTTTTTCTCGGCCCTGTCTAACCTCTCCAGTTTCCCTCTGTTCCTCCTTCCTGCCTCTCCACCCTGACTTCTCCTCGGCCCTCGGCGCTCTGTGTCTCCGGCGGCGCTTTCCCTCGTCCATCGGCACCGAGCCGGCATTCCTTCATGGGTTCACTGGCAATGCTCAAGTGGCTCCCTCTTAACAGCCCCCCTAATCACTCAGGGACATAATCACAGCCCACTTTGAAGTAATAGTCAATTTGCTGCGAGTCCACCGTTTAACAGAACCGCTGCGACGCGACCGGGGCTGCGAGCCGGCCACAGTAGATGTTCAGATAGGACGGCACCATTTAAGGCAGCAGACTCGGTGAAAAACTAGAGAAAATATATATTTGCAGAGTTTTACGTGCCGCAGAAGCCCTGCAGAGCGGAGCAGGTTGAACTAGACGAGCTGCAGCAAAGCGAGACGCGGGACGTGTGAGTTCTGCTGGAGTTCACGGGAAGTGCGCGGCCCGCCGTTCATCCTGCATGCTCCAGCTGCTGCTCACAATGACGCGCTGTACCTGCCATGATGAGTGGCGTGAGTCAGGTGTGTGTTTGTGTGTGTTTGTGTGTGCGTGTGTGTGTGTGTGTGTGTGTGTGTGTGTGCGTGTGTGTGTGTGTAGCCGGGCCCTGGCCTCTGTTTATTGTTTACGGAGCTCCGGGTGGCGCCAGGCCCTGAAAAAACAGCAGCTGAAAAACACTTTGTTTTGGTGGGGAGCTGCTCCTGTGGTTCTGTAATCACCATCACTATCAGAGGCCTGATCGCTTTACAAAGAGCCGGGGAGGGAGGGAGTGTGTGTGCATGTGCGTGAATGTGTGTGTGTGTGTGTAGGGGGGAGGTATGTTATTCCACACGGTACACAAAGCCGTGGAATAGAGATGTGGGTACTTGGCAGCATGTCTGTCTGCCCTTTTCCCTCCTTTCTTCCATTCCCACCAACTTCTTCTTCTTTCATTTGGCCTTCAGCGTCCAGTTCACAGCCGAACACAACCTGAGGGGTCAACTTAGGGGTCAAATCCAGCCAGCAGTCAGTGGTTCAAATATGAGTTTGGTTTCTAACTCCTTGTTTTTCTTTTTTGTTGTTGTTTATTTCTTATAAAACCAGTTTGTTCGGTTTGAACTGGAACTGAACTGGTTCTGCAAATAATCACCTCTGTAAAAATATTAAAAATGGGTTTAATATTTGTCCAAATATCTAAAATCATTAAGTTAACTTTAAGTTCCAGTTTGAGTTTGACTTTATTCAGTTTAATGTAATAAAAGTTCTATACAAAGAAATTAAATTTAAAACAAAATAAGAACAGTAGTGAAATATATTTATTTATTTCTAAGAATCATCCAGTAAATCATATTCTTTCTATTTTCTATGCAGTGCTCTCATAATCACACCCCATTATGACCAAGCATCATGGAAACATGTTAAAGTTTTTCCTAAATCAATTTTCCATAAAGCTGTAATATTTAATGACTTCATTAATGGTAACATAAATAACAGCAGTTTGATACGATTCCACCGGTTTCTGATGAGGGGCGGCCATTTTGCTCCTGTATGACGTCACAACTTCCTGTTTCTAACCTCTGATTGTTGCTCTCACTTTTATACGTATGACAGTTGTTATGGTGCGTAACCGTGGCAACAAGCTGTTGTCTTCACAGCTGGAGGCAGCGGCACTCTGTTCAAAACTCAAATACTACTTGAACTTTGACCCCAGCTCCCAGAGGAGGGGAAAAGGAGGAAAGTTGATCTGTTAGCGTCGGATATTTTCTGATGCTAGCATTAGCTCCTGATCCGAGACTGGAAACGGAAACATCAAGTGTTAAATATCTGAACGTCATGGAGACAAAATCAAAATCAAACTTAAAGACTTTTATTTTACAAAGTTTTTCAATCACAACCACTGATGTAAATTCACTCATTCAAAAGTTTTCACTCTTCCACAAATCTGACTAATCAGCTCAAAGTTTTCTGTTTCCGTCTTTTCTGACCAATCACTGAAACCCATTTGAATTTGGACCAATCCCCTTAGTCTCCTTCTGATGTAACTTCCTGTTTCTAGGCGTCTCCTGATGTAACTTCCTGTTTCTAGGCGTCTCCTGATGTAACTTCCTGTTTCTAGGCGTCTCCTGATGTAACTTCATGTTTCTAGGCGTCTCCTGATGTAACTTCCTGTTTCTAGGCGTCTCCTGATGTAACTTCCTGTTTTTTGGCATCTCCTGAACTTGTACGGTGAAATAATGTGTGATGCTAAACAGCAACATTTGCCACATTATGGCAAAAGAAAAGCTGAATTTGGAAATTTGGCCAAAATATTATTACAAAATCAGTCATTTTAGTTCAGTTGAGTTTTAGAGGTTGGTGTCCACTGTCGCCTTGTGCTTGATTCAGAGCAGGAATGCTGAGAGTTACAGAGATATTCTAGTACAGATTGGACAACGTTCACTGAGTCTGATCTATTCATCTGGTTCTATGATGGCTTATTAGGGGATTATAGATATATAGATATAGATAGAAAACAGAAAATTTGAGATTAAACTTAGAAATTTCTGAGTATCAAAAGTCAATAATTTTTTATTTTTGAAACTCAGAAGTTTCCTTTTTTTTCTTGAAAGTTTCAGATTTTAGTCTCAACATTTTTGAGTTTTTGCCAGATTTTTCTCTCTGTGTGTTGCGTTCAGGTTCTGCTGTGCTGCGTTCAGGTTCTGCTGCATTCAGGTTCTGCTGCGTTCAGGTTCTGCTGCGTTCAGGTTCTGCTGTGTTGCGTTCAGGTTTTACTGGGTTCAGGTTCTGCTGCGATCAGGTTCTACTGTGCTGCGTTCAGGTTCTGCAATATTTGCATAACATTGACCAAGTTTCTAACAGAAACGCAGCTGATGGTCTTGGTCGGTTTGAGCGTTCAGAGTTTCAACAAGACAAAGAATAAAGTTCTGGATCGGTCCGATGTCGATCCAACAGGAAACAGGAAATGTGGGTTGGTGAAGCTGGACTCCATGCAGCTCTGATGTGTGTGTGTGTGTGTGTGTGTGTGTGTGTGTGTGTGTGTGTGTGTGTGTAATTCACGGGGCCTGCTCCGTCTCTATTCTCGGGGCCACATTAGGGCGTAATGAATCATGAAGCAGCCGTATTGTTCCTGCTGCAGCTCACTTAGCGCGCTCTCCGTCTCTCAGGTGTAGAACATCATTATCGCTCCGGTCCGATTGATGGAGAGCATTATGCCGCCAAATTGATTTTCCCCGTCTCTGCGATCGTCGTGACACCAGAAAGGAGAAGACGGAGAATGAGACGTAATCATCAACAACTTTCTTCTGCGATCAGCACATCTGAGCAGGAAGAAAGAGGAATGAACGCAGGGCTGGTAAAATGTAGCGATTATCATAAAACACCCAAATTGAATTCTTTCTTTTTAGTAATAACTGATTTGACATTTTGCAGCACTTCAAAGGCAGCTTGGCCTCCAGGCTCTGCAGTAAATTACAGCATAAAGCTGAGGACCCCCCACCCCCTTCCCCCAACACACACACACACACACACACACACACAAACACACACCCACACACACACACGGTGTGAAAGTTTGACTGGGATTTTAGTGGTTTGAGGAGGAAAGATAGAGGCTGTTAGAGGTGTGTGTGTGCGTGTGTGTGTGTGTGTGTGTGTGTGTGTGTGTGCGTGTGTGTGTGTGTGTGTGTGTGTGTGTGTCCGTTTTATTGTTACACTAGAAAGGCCCGGCGTGTTTATCAGTAAACTGGTTCTGCTCAGTTCGCCCGCCTCCATTATAACTCTTTGGACTGGTGTGTTGAGTTTGTGTCTTTCTGAAAAAGGGAAGCGCGTCTCGTCTTTGCAGGGAGCAACAACAGCCAGGAGGTGTTTCATGTGTAAATAGTGTTTTCAGGCCAGGTGCAATCAGCGCAGACACAGGCTGATACTCCAACCAGAGCCACACAGCGAGCGCTGAGACGCTTTGCAGCCTGGAAACGTTCAGATGTTGTCTTTGGTGGGTTTCTCCACCAGGTTATCTCTGCTGCTTAGAAACATGACAGCGGCTGTTATTAAAACTATTTAACATGCAGAATAAGTTTTATTTCCTGCAGCATCTCCAACGCTGGAAGTTTGTTTAAAAGTTTTTGATTCTCTTTTTCTGCCTCACAAAAATCAGCAGAACTGAAATGTTTTAAACGATCAGATGATCTGAAGCAGAACCCGACTGACGGCTTCGGGCCAGAGCCGGTCCTCAACCAGAACTCATTTTATTTATTTCCCTCCATGTGACCCTGCTGGCATTTCTGAATCGCTTTTTAATCATATACTGAAAGGTAACAACGTTATCAAGAGTTTGAAAGGAAATCTGGTGACTTTTTCTCACCATGTGCACAAAATGTGGGTTTCTTAAAGAAATGTTTATTAAAAGGAAGATTTCTAAAAAATCTGTTTTTTTCTAAAATATACATTTTAAACACTTTTCCCTGTTTACTAGCAAAACAAATTAATGAATGTAATTTAAAAAGTTTATTTGCCTTTTAAACTAAACACTCTGGTTTAGTGCTAAACACGGACAGTTTGAGGACAATATCATTGAAATTTAACTTTTTATCTGATGATGTTGAAATTTCTTAAACATTTGATGTTTTATTGATTTTGTTGACAAAAAAGATAAAAATCAGCTGATAAATGCAAAGATCATATTAAAATAGAGTTTTTGATTTTTAAAACAGTTTTTTAACCATTTAAATTTTGTTTACTCTTAAATATTTGTAAAAAAAAGATTTTTGTGTGATATTTTAATGTCATTCAATAAAAACAGAGATTTTGTAATTGTAAGACCAACATGGCGTCAGCTGTAAAACACGGCGCCCTGATGGAGGATGCAGTCAAAGTTATGCAAAACTCAACTTAAACAAACAGATTTGAAGGAAATCTTCCATATGAACAGATTTGATTTAAATCAAATGTGATTATCAGCTGTTCAGGATAAACCAGCAGCAGCATTAAACCAGTAAACATTCCCAGTGGTTCTCCCAGTCCCGTGGACCCGACTTCAGGCCGACTGTCACCTGCAGCTCAGCTGGAGGTGACATGCATTGTCTTCTGGCCTTGAATTACTGTGGCTGTAAATACGTTTCTGCCTGGTTCCTATTTGTTAAGTTATTCATAGAAGTGCTGATTGCAGGCGGCGGCGGAGCCAAATGAGGCCTTTGTTATTGTTGAGTAATTAGGACAGCCATCATGGTGCTCTGAGATGACAGGGTCAGTTAAATAGTTTCTCTCTCAGTAGTCGGTGCTGATTATGGAGCGCAGGCGGGCCGGGGGAGGGGGGGCTGTGGGGGGCCAGGGGGGTGGGGGGGGGCAGACCTTATCTCAGGCAATTAATCAGAGACACTCATATTGCGGGACAATTATTCAAAGCTCACTCCTGCATAGCTCAGCCCAAGGTTCCAGTGGGCTCGCTGTCTCCCCCCCTCTTCCTCCTCCTCCTCCTCCTCATCATCACCCCCCACCCTCAGCCCCCCTCCCTCCTGGACTGGAAGGTCAGGAAAGTGAGAGGAAGGTGGAGCTGAGACAGAAACACGTGAAGCAAAGCAGAGTCAAAGTCACTCAAAGGCTCATCTTTTCTCTGTTTGTTTACTGCTGGTGGAACAAAATGGCTGCCGCCTGGCGGTGGGTGTGTGTGTGAGGGTGTGTGTGAGTGTGAGCGTGCACGTCAGCGCTCAGAGCCACGTTAACGACATTCCTTGGTGGCAGCAGGGTGGCTCGGCTGGCACCAAACAAACAGGAACAGGAAATAGTTTGACTTCAGCGCGGTTATCTCCCTGTGTGTGTGTGTGTGTGTGTGTGTGTGTGTGTGTGTGGGTGCGTGTGTGTGTGTGTGCATGCGTGTGTGTGTAATGCCAAACAGCAGCAGCACTTCTATTTGTTAAGAGTCTTCAGTATTTGGACGTTTCTTGTTTTTTCAGTGTTTTTTCCAAATTGCGTAATCCCGTCTGCGTGAGTTTCTGGTGTTTTGGTGATTTTGGTTTCCATTATAAGTGACTCAATGAATAAATCACAATAAATCACAAAATGTTATTTATTTTAACAAGTCAGGCGTGTATTTCAAATAGATTAATGACAGAAATTCCTGTAATTGTGTTGAAAACGCGTCATGTTGTTTCTCAGAAGCTGCGATTGAGAAAAGATTTCTCTCAGCGTCGGCCTGGAGCTCCTGCAGTGATTGTTGCATCAATACATCTGGTTTGGTTCACAATCTTCTCCAGTTTTTCCTTCCACTCACCTTCTCCACCTCCTGTAGTTTAGAAGGTCGTTACCTTTGCTGTGTTTAGCGACGTTTTATAAAAATAAAAATGTCTTTGGTTGCTTCAGTTTACCCTGGTCAGAGGCGCGGCGCCGTGCAGAAAGCTGAAATCTGCTGAAATCACGTAAATTGACGCTGTAAGTCACCGGACTTTGGATGTTCCACTTATGAAGTCATTAATTTAAATGAAATGCAGTAAATGAGACAAATACATTTTTCCCTCTTTGAAAATTGGAATTTGCCAATGAAAACCTGAGAGATTTCAATGTCTTCCTGCCTCAACAGCCTCCCTGGTGGGACAAACTGGTACTGCAGTTGACCTCTGGCATTCACAGGTCAGGGACAAACAAATATCTAAAATATACCAAATATACCTCAGAAAATGTTGTTTTGACCCAGATATTAGTTTGTTCAGATTAATTTCCAGTAAAATCTGAGTGCAGTTTCTGTTCACATGGACGCTGACGTTCCTACATGTTCGGGTTCTGGACCCGGCTGACCGCTGACGTTCCTTCATGTTCGGGTTCTGGACCCGGCTGACCTCAGCTTTGTCCTCTCTTCACCTTAAAAACTTTCAGCATTTGGTCTCGTTTCAACCTCCAGTGGTTTTATTAGGATTTTATGTGACAGACCAACAAAACGTGAAGCGTAAATCATAACTGGAATAAAAGCTCCACATGGTTTTTATTTACCAGCATATGAGCACAAACTGCTTCTGAGTCTATGAAACATCTTTTATTTTACTGAAGGCTGCTGCATTCTCACCGCAAAAATACTAAATCCTACCAAGTATGTTTTATAGTTCCTGGTGAAAATATGTGAAATGAGAGTAAACTAATTTACAGTTAACTTTTCAGCTTGTTTTAATGCCTTAATATTAGTTTTTAAAAGTTCTAGATTGTTTCATTTAACATGATTTTATTTCCATGTTTTCAGTGAAATAATCTGCTAATTTCTGATGAATATTAAGGAAAAATTGAATTAAAACATCTGAAAAGTTCCTCTTAGGTTCATTAAGATAACTTCAAATACATTTTATGTTTTTGCATTGAGGCTTTATTTTGTAAAAATATGTTAAAAACTCATTTATGACATCACAGTCTGCTCAGTTAAAATCCAGGGTGTTCAACATGCGGCTCGGGGGCCATTTGCTGCTCTTTCCCCAAACTTCAGTTGAAGAATAGATCAAATTTATCTGCACTAGTTTATGGAGCTGGATGTTTTCTTAAAGAATGTATTTATCTTTTATTTGATTCCTTTTACAGAATCAAAACATTCTGTAAATGGAGCCAGTTAGGAAGTGAAAACATTTATGCGTTTATTTTAATAAGGCAAAGGTTTTTAATGATTCCAGACTGCAGTGACTTACAAAGAACTTTTCTCCAAACATCAGACTGATTTGTTCATTTTATTAAAAATATTTATGGTTATTAAAGATGTTAAAATGTCCCACCGGTTTGGATCAAGAGCCCCGACCAGAACAGCTACAGGAAATAAACAACTTCTTGGACTTCAACACCCACAACTGTTTACAAATGATAAATGATAAATATGAAAGCAAACTGCAACAAACAACAAAATAAAATCTGCTGTTGGTCTGGATCTATGGAAGACTTTACCTGCCAGAACTGAGAAATAAATTATGGCATGATTTCTTGTTATAATGACAGTTTCTAGACAAAACATCAAAACCTTCTTATTATAATGAGACACAAAACTTGTTATGAGAAACTGAAGTAATATTTGGTTTTGAGATGAAAATTTGCTCCTCTGACGGATCATGACGTCACTCGCTCCTTCTCAGGCTGTTTCCTCTAAATCCAGAGGTGTTGCCGTTTAACTGCTGCGACTTTTATTATTTCAAACACAAAAGATATTTAGTTTTTAGTTAGATATGAATGGATAGCTATAAGGAGCTTTTTAAATTTCATTTAACGAGATTCTGCTCCTGGATTTATTTCTGACTTCTGGCAGTTAAGCTGTCCTGCTGTGGAAACACTGAAAAACTGTGAAATTAGTTTTTAATTTATTTAATTAGAAGCAAAAACTGAATTTCTCCGGATTGCTGTGAGACTGGTGCTTTCGGCTGTTGCATAAAGTTTGTGCACCCTCATCGTAACAGAGGTGTGAATACTTTTCTGAATGCAACATTCTGTCCTGTGATTTCAGGTGAATTTATATGATTTAAATATTGATATATGGCGTCATCATGATGTTAATAATAAGGCGGGTCAGTTGCGGATCCTCAGATGTCACCTCCACTCCAGGTACAACAGGAGGAAGAGGAGGAGGAAGAGCGTGTCATAAAATGCAAATGCAGCACCGCGTCCGTTTTTTACAAATTAAATGTCAAGACATAAAAAATTGTCAGTTTCCTTTTGCCGCCAGAAGGATGACAAATCCATATTCTCCTTTAAATAAAGCTCTTATTGCAGCTCAGGGTAATCATGGCAGAACAAAGCGCCGTGATTAACGATAGCAATTTATTGTATCTGGCGGCCGGCGAGGCCTCGGCTGCACAGAGACATCACGGTTATCATAATTCATATCGTAAATAACAGGTCCCAGCCAATCACAGCGAGCCGCCGATGTCATCCCAAATAACCTTTGATAACAATTACCATAGCAGGCAGAACAAACCCGGAGTCACAATGTTATCTTATCCCCATTCTCTGCTTGTAGAATACAACACTATTACCATATAGATTAGACTATTTATAATAGTGCGTGTCACCGCGCTGTGCGTGTGAAGGTGCGGCGCGGAGACGAGAGGACACCGCCGGACCACGCTCCGCCTTTATGAGCCTCTCAGCGTCACAATGGAGGCAGAGCGCTGGGAACACTGGGAGCACTGGGAACACTGGAGGAGATGTTAGCCGCGCTGATAAGGGGGGCGGATCTTGCTAAGCTGTTGTTCCTCCATGTTTCATCAGCTGATAGAAATTTTTCAGATGAAGAGCAGTGATACGAGGAAGCTTCTTCCCCCTCCCCAACGCGTTGCTAGCCCACCCTGTGAGGCTTCCCACCCACCATGAACGGCTCCTTTAAACATCCAGCCTGTCTGAGGCGCTGAAACCAGAAGCTAACACCACCGAGGAACATCTTCACCGTTCATTTTCCACACGCTCACTCAGACCACACAGCGACTAAAATTAAGCTAGCAGGTGTCTAATGTGGACTGACTGACAGACAACAGAGGATATTTGTATCAAACAAGCTCTTCCTCCAGCTGCTTCGATGCAACTCCAGTCCGTCTGCCTGGAAAGTCCGCTTCATTTGGGGAGACGTGAACCAAAACCGCTAACGCTAGTCTCCCTCCAAACCTCAGTCTAGGTTTGGTTGAAGTGAACTCTGGTTCCGTTTGAATGCATATCTGAACGCCAAGCGGACCGGAGACCGCTCCAAAAGCAGGAAGTATTCTGGGTAAATACAACCAAAGCTAGCATGCTAGCCTAGTGCTAGCAGCAGAAATGGCTCCTGGTCGTCAGCCACAGACTAAAGAGAAATCTTCCAACACTAAAATCCTCCATCTTGTTTCCATCTGGTGAAGAAGGAAGTTGCTCTCAGTGTCTTCAGAGGTTTTTGTGTCGTTTCCTTCAGTGGTTCTTGGTGCAGCGCCCCCACAGGCCAGGAGGGGAACAGGTTGGTTTGGGTCAGAACCACAGCAGCTGGAGGTGGAACAGATGTTCTGGTTCCAGTAGAACCGGGTCGACCGGACCATCAGGAGGAGAATCAGGAGGTTTAGAAACCTAAACTACCAGCTGGTTTCTCCAGGTTTACCTCTTCATGCTGCAGGATAATTCAACCCCTTCTGCTGTTAAACATTTAAAGTTACAATCCTGTGTGGTGTTCCTCAGGGCTTTGTCTTTGCTCCTCTTTAGTTTATTATCTGTCTTCTTTTTCTAGGTTTCCTTTGTAAACAAACATTAAATATTTCTTCATGCAGTGATGACACTCGGCTCTGTCCATAAAGTTTGTCTGAAATACTGCGCTGTCCTTCCCACACCTGTTGCTGCACGTTTCCTATCAGCTGGCTGAAAGATTGCTCCTACTTTTCCCTTCTTACAGGAAATACAAGTTTAGATGTTTGGTAATATTTCTGCTTGCACAAAGAATAGAAAGAGATGTAAAAACTGCTCCAGGCATCATGTTAAATATATATTTATGCAATGGTCTTTATTGTTTACATTTGATGTCACCAGCTATTTTCAATTTGATCTGATATTGTTGAGATATCCTGGTTCATAATTTATAGTTTCCAATAAATCTGAAGACTGAAGATGGTTTAATATGTCAGATTATTTTCCTGCATAAAAGCTGCAGGATTTTGCTCTAGATCAACAGACAGCTGCTGATGTGTTTATAAAAATGTTTCAAAATTATATTTTAGTGTTAATTAAGAACATGGCTTTAATATTAATTAGAGTTTTGACCAAACAGAGGAGGAAGAACAGCAGATTGATCTCCTTGAAATAAACATTTGAACAGAGGATCAGTGAGGTGGATTAGATGAAGAGTCACACAGGAAACCGTTGAAGCAGCAGCATCAGCTGCAGCAGCATCAGCAGCTGCAGCAGCAGCAGCAGCAGCAGCAGCAGCAGCTGCAGCAGCAGCAGCAGCAGCAGCAGCAGCAGCAGCAGCAGCAGCAGCAGCAGCGCTGCCTGGCATGGCTGTCCCTGTGTGGGCTACAGCAGCTAATCGCTCCTGACAGGATCTTTAGTTATAAAAAGATTCTGTCAGTGCTGCGTGCTTCAGGTCGCTCAGGTGGAAAACCTGCAGTTGCTTCTGCACGGATCCAAATCGCTCTGACAAATCATGGCGGCGGAGAAAGAGCGGCGTCCTACCTGTGCTGAGGTAAACACGCCTGCAGGACGGCAGCTCCAGCTGCAGGAGGCTCAGCAGCAGATGGTTACAAACCGCCAGATGTTTCAGCAGCTCAACGGGGAAAATGTTCGAATTCAAGCTGCTGGGACTCTGACTGGAACATTAATGGTCTTACTGGTTTTCATGTAACAAAGAACTTAGAGGTTAGTTTGAGGAATTCACACAATTCAGGAGCAGCAATTTACATGATAAAGCTGAAATTTACAAAAATTACTTTCTAGAACTTGCATGTTATCATCTTCATCATCTGGAAGTTGTAGATTATTTTTCAGGATCTTTTTTTAACATTTATTTGGTTCCTTCGTCAGGTTTCTCCTGGACGATCTTTACTGCTCACTTCCAGAACTTACAGCGCATTTCTGGGATGTGATGAAAAGAAGTTTTGGGCAGAAACACAGAAACGTTTTGCAGATTGAAGTTTGTCTTTCTGTTGTTTTTTATTCAACCTGACAGAAATGAGTTAAAATACAGAATCAGGCAACGTTTTCTGATGAAACCCAGAAACAGTCTCACCTTGGCTTTGCTGTGAAAAACGATAAAGTGCTATCTGATAATAAAATCTATATTTGGATGAACCATTCAAATCATTTTTTAAAAGTCTCTGTGTTTGTATAATTTATAGTTTTATTTTTGGTTAATTTGAGGATTAAGTGTGTTTCTAGATTGATTTTCTGTATTTGAGGTATTTTCAGTCACACCTGCTCCTTGTTTCCTAATCAGCTCACCTGCATCCAGGTGATCGTCAGGCCTTCAGGTTATAAGCAGAACCGGTTCTGTGGGTCGGGTTTCTTTCTGCTCAACCTGTTCAGTTACGTTTCATAAATGAATCTGGTTTATTAAATCAGGATGATGCCAAACAGCCACCAAGCACTTTGAGATGAGAATAAAATAAAACCATCTCTCTAAAAATATACTTTAAGTCATGAAACCTTTTTTATAAAACATCAAAAAAACAAACAGTTTTACACTGAAACTAAGAAGCTCTGATGTTTCCCTGCTGGTCAGAGATGATTGGAAAGTTTCTGGAAATCAATCAGAAGATACAGAAGCTGATTCCCTTCAGAAATCCTGCTTTCTCTCAGCACTTCATCTCCTCTCTTAGATGGGATTCACAAAGTGAATTTTCTCCCCCGTTCCTCTAAATCTTTTGATCACTTTAATTTTTTGCTACGCTGCTTCATCGGTGTCCTGGGAAAGAGAAAAGGAGGAAGAGGAGAAGCCAAAGGGTGAGAGAGGGGAAGCCAGGCTGGTTAGAAGTGAGAAAAGCTGGAGGAGGAAAGCAGGCGAGTGGTATGGAGTTAAGGCTTTATCAGCGCCCTGAGGTACGCGGGCCGCTGCTGAATCCAGAGAGATTAGGGGAAAATGCAGCACATGGCAGTAAGGGGCTTACGCCACAGCTTGTATTAGTTCAGGTGAAAAGAGTATTGCTTTTACATAAAACTGGACAAATCCAGCCACAAAGCGCTTCCCGTCCGACCACAATGGGGTTCCTATCTGCGGACCTCACCTCGGCCCCGGGGCCCGGCGCCGCGCCGCCGGAGCAGGTGTAGCGACGGCGAGGAGGAGGAGAAACAGAGAGGATCATGGGAGGAGGAGCTGACTGGGGCTGGAGGTCGGAGGTCGGTACTGGTTCCACTGGGTCAGGAACCGTCTCAGAGTTTATTAAACTGGCCAACAGTAAAAACATTCTGGAATTTATGAGATCAGATTCAAACATCAACATCTGGAAAATATTCACCTAAAACCTCCAGATGTGAAGAAAAGTTTTCTAGTTGAGGAAAAAGTTCAGACGATGTGACCAGAAACGCTCCGATACGATATCAATATCGGTATCAATATCGGTCCTGAACAAAGTTCTACAACAGATATCTGCGACACTGATCTATTCAGTGTAACTCTACGCTCTTCATGATTTATTATTTATTTTACATTTTATTTAGGATTCCTAATTTCACTTTCTGAACCATTTGCTGAAGAAGATTTGCTGCAGTTCCATTTTTTTCTGTTTCAGTTTCTTTGTTTGTTTTTATTCTAATCCTAATTTTAATCTGAACAGATTAAAGTGAAGTTATTGGTGTATTGCAGTTATGCGGTTAGCAAAGAAATTCATAAGTTAGTATATTTAAACAAAACAAACATTTGAATTCAGCCGATAATAAACATCAGATATCAGAAAAATGAATCGATTAATTTCCAAATGCAATTTTATTTATCAAGCACTTTAAACAAAACTGTTTCTCAAAGTGCTGAAGAGCAAAACTATTAAAATAATCAAACCGACACAACGCGTCAAAGAGAAAATATTTAAGAAAAGATTTAAAGTGAATCTGCCTGAAATCTCTTGATCACCTTGGAAACAACCAGAACAAAGACCAACGACCACGAAGGCGCTGAAATCGAATAAAAGAAGTTCTTTCATGTTTGTCCCACATCACTTCAATCAGATCAAGGTCTGGGCTTTGACTAGACCAAGGACTTTCCCTTTCTGAATTCTCCACTGGTTCTTGGTGGGTTTACTGGGATGTTCTGGGTCTCGGCCCGTTTTCCAGTTCTGCTTCACTTTGCCATTATTTCTCACATATGGTCTCACACTTTTGTTAATAAAAATTAAACGTTTTAGAGTGGCCTAGTCAAAGTCTGGACTAAAATTTACTTTAAATCACTTCAGTAAAGCAGAGCAGGTCAAAGGTCATCCTCAGATGTTAACATCAGAACCACTTGATCCTGATCCGTTTGGATCCTGATCCGTTTGGATCATTTCCTTTGTTTCATCGTTTAAATCAGCTCTTTGGTTTCTCATCTAAATGTTTTAAAACTTTAGTTTGTGTGAAACTGAACTTGGAGACATTTTGAAGAGAAGCTAACGCAGCTAAATGCTTCTCTTTGGAGTTTCCCGTTACTTTAATTAGGCCTTTTTGATCTGTTCTGTGTTGTACGGGGAAATCACGGTTTAGGTGAGTTTATCTGGCAGTGAGCCTCAGCAGCAGCGCGTTATTCTGTCAGCAGCTCCAGAACCTCTCTGTCCTCCTCATTGTTGGCAGAACAATGGCCTCAAAAAGCCAAGTTGGTCCCAAAAAAAGAGAGAGGTCCCGTATCTTCAGCGCCGCTTAACATCAATTTACGACACGATTAATCAATTTGGAGGCGCTGCCTCTCCACACGGCGTCTCGTCATTAAATAAAGGCGGTTCATCTGCTGAATGAGCCGGGCTCATCGCGATACGGCGCAGGTTAAGGAGGAGGCGCATGTTTAGGATGGCGCTGCCTCTTAGCGCCTGATTAGCATAAGCTGATAGCGCTATCAGGAGCGTGCCATTGTGGTGACCCTGAAGCTGCCTCCCCACCCCCCATCCTGCACCACAGCACCCATCCTACCCCAACACCCCCCACCACCCACTTCCTCTGAGGAGTCTTATCTGGGATGTACAGGGGCCTCCTGGGGAGAGGATGGAGGGAGGGGGCAGAGGTGGTGTGTGTGTGTGTGTGTGTGTGTGTGTGTGTGTGTGTGTGTGTGTGTGTGTGTGTGTGTGTGTGTGTGTGTGTGTGGTGATCCCATTGTTGAACGTTGTGTCTTTGAGTGTGTCCTCTAATGTCTCTACGCCTTTTGAATGATAATGTTTGATGCTAAACTTCAGGAAGACTTTTAAAGAAAAGACTTTGGATCAACTGGTCGAATATTTAAAAACATTTTTGCAGAACTTTAAGTTCAAGTCCAGTTTATTGAAACTTGGCAGAACAGAGAACTTTACATCATAACAGCACAAATAAAAAACCCATTTTTAAGGTTAAACACTGTCAGCTGGGGAAAAACTACATGTAACATATTTTTTCTTTCATGGTTACATTTTGTTGTTGATTTTACAGTTAAAAATTGTTTGACTGTAAAATTTAAAAACTACATATTTCCCAAAACAACAAATATAAAATGTACAAATTATTGTGTTTAAATTTTTCACGGTAACGTCAATCAAAATGTAAATTTTTATAGATTTTACTGTTTTTTTTACAGTTTTATTTACAGTGTAACCAATTATGAAACAAACTAACATTAAATTTAGAGAAATGAGCAAAAGACCAATCAGATACATTGATCCATGTTTGATTTGACTCTGACCTTTGTTTTGAAGACACTCAGGGTTTCGGCTGGTTTTCAGTTTTCTGGAAGTTTGTTCCAGATCTGTGGTACATAGAAGCTGAATTCTGGAATCCAGAACCAGAGCCAGAATTAAAAATAATTTCATCCATTTGTCATATCTGTCCCAACTATTTTTTGTCCCACTTGACCTTTGACCTTTAGACTTTGGGTCAAGATTTGTTTCCTGTCTTGCCATGTCTGGTAGCAGGTGGGAAGATGAACCGGGTCAGAACTTACAGAAGTAACTTAGTGGAGGATTGTTTCAGTGTTGATGTGATGATCAGAGAAACAAAACCATTTCAACACGTTTTCTGTTTTCTCCCAGT
This sequence comes from Xiphophorus maculatus, assembly GCF_002775205.1. NCBI lineage: Eukaryota > Metazoa > Chordata > Actinopteri > Cyprinodontiformes > Poeciliidae > Xiphophorus > Xiphophorus maculatus. The sequence goes on from NC_036459.1 coordinate 2,047,269, forward strand.
TCACCCAGTTTACCCAGTAAACTCGTCGTGTGTTTTATTTCCATCGATCTCGTTGCTTCCTGAACGTCTGACGTTCCTTAGCGTTCCGTCAGTGGAACCACCGTTATTGTTTCATTAGTTTATTCAACTGGATTAATATGTAAAAAAGACCCAATCGTAAATGAAGCGGTTCTAGTCTAAAAGCATGGTGGTGGCAGCATCATGCTGTGGGGATTTCTCACTGCTGGGATCGATGCATAAAGAGGATGGAATGAAAAAGAAGAAGGAATATCTGGACTGAAAGTTGAACCCAGAATCCAGCAGTGCTGCTGCAGAACAGAGAATTTCTTGCTAAATTATCAATAATTTCCGTTTTAATCTGAAACATTTTCTGAGCTCAGGTGTAACGTTTGACCGTTGAAGTCAAAGGTTTGAGGGAAACCTCCAAATGAAGCAGGTTTTCTCCAGATTTGTTCCTGCCTGTATCTTCATCACTCCTACGTTACCTCGCTGTGACCCAAAGGATGATGAAACCAGCGAGCGGCTCGGAAACCAGAACATTTCATGAAGGTTTGCGATTTCCATGGAGGTTAGGAGCTTAGCACTATTCAGATCAGTTTACCATTATGATGCAAATGATAACGGTGCGTCTGCCTGCCGCCTCTCCCTCTCCTCATCCATGGCACACCTACATATAGAACATGAGGAGATGGACCCGGCGCCGCTGATCCCTTTGTTGAGCTGATTGGATCTGAGCTGATCACATGTTTACCCTCAGCTCTATCTCTCTGAGAAACCGTCGTCACGGCTAGTGGAGAGTAACGTTTGCCTCTTTGTGATTTTCCTTTCTTCTGCAGACGGCCACGCTCACACGCTCTTTATGTATATATGCTAATAGGCTGGCTAACACGGTTTCACACTGTTTGTTTCTGAAAATGATGCAACTTGCCAGACATCCTTTTTTGCTTTTTTTTTGCTGATGTTCTCGTTTTTTTCCCTCTCCTCCCTTTTCAGGGCGGGCATTTTGGAAAGAGCGAATGAGAGCGAAGTGGTGAACGAGCGGGGTGGAGAGGAAATCCACAAAGGTTTGGTAATAAATGCACAGGCGACAATAACAACAAAAACATTAAAGGGAGAAAAGACGTGTTTCTGTGTTAAACAATTAGTGCTGCAGCATTAGAGCTGATCAGGAGGAGACAAAAGCTCGGCAGCAGCAGGGGTTTACCCCAAACACAAAGACGGAGCTCAGCAGCTCAACGGCTCTGTACCACCGCACCTCTGCTCAGGAACGTCTGGATGCTCAGGAACGTCTGGATGCTCAGGAACATCTGGATGCTCAGGAACGTCTGGATGCTCAGGAACATCTGGATGCTCAGGAACATCTGGATGCTCAGGAACATCTGGATGCTCAGGAACATCTGGATGCTCAGGTGTCCACATCTCCATCCAGGAAAAAACAGAAATCATAAAGTTAACATGAACAAAAACAGCAGATAATGCAGAATTGGAGAGTAGTAGGAGAAAGTAGCAGAGTCAGGAGGAATTATTCCTTCTCCAGCTGCTGGCGCTAGGCTAGCACGTTAGCTTTGGTTGCATTTACCCAGAATACCCTGCGCTGTAGTCCACTTCCTGCTTTTGGAGCGGTCTCCGGTCCGTTTGACATTCACATTCGAACTGAACCAGAATTCACTTGAACCAAACTCAGACCAAAGTTCCTCATTTTTAGCTTGTTTCCACATTCACTCCTGTGTTTGTTGGACCTTCTAGACTAGAAAGTTGGATTAAATGAAACTGGAGTTGGATTAAAGTGGACCAAACAGGACTGGTGTGAATGAACCCCAGTCTGCAGGGAAACATCTTTAACTTTGGTATTTTTCTTCACCATGATTTGACTAAAGTTTGGTTCTAATGTTGCCTGATCTGTAAAAGTTGCTTTTTAAATTTTCCTCTGACACATTCCCCTCCGTTCCTGAGCAGCCGGTGTTACGTTGCAGTAGAAAACAGTTTTTCTGCAGGTTGGGCTCCTGTTTCTCAGTGAAGATCTCCTCATTCAACAATGGCTCCAAATCAGAGCAAAATTAAAGGAAGTTGTTTCTAAATCTGCAGCCTGTGTGGTCACTCTCTCATTTCACCATGAATGTGCCTCAGACGGTGTGGGTGTGTGTGAGGAACCCCCTCCAGTGGCGTCTACTCTGTACATCCGACTCAATGGCTCCAGTGTGTGTGTGGGCGTGTGTGTGTGTGTGTGTGTGTGTGTGTGTGTGTGTGTGTGTGTGTGTGTGTGTGTGTGTGTGTGACTGTGGCACTTAACCCTGTGACCGGTGGTGGAATGAGCTCCACAGTAACCATTCGCCCTCTCCCACCCGGCGCTGCACCACCTCGGTGTGTGTTACCACCCCAGGAGAGGCCAACAAGCTCACACACACACACACACACACACACACACACACACACACACACACACACACACACACACACAAGCCGTCTCCATGTCGTTGGAGGCCGAGGTGGTGATGGCGTAGCGCCTCATGTTTAGACTCTGAGTCTTTGTTCGTCCCTGATGGGCGCCTCCTCTACCTGCATATGAGGGAGGAAGTCTCTGCTGTTTCCACTTTAAAGTCAGGAAGTGTTTGATTCCCTCTGTTTCCTCGGCTACTAAAAGCTCATTTCATCTTTTCCCAGCAAACCACCGATTCACAAAACACTATTATTCCCTCTTTCTGATGCTGCTTGGATCACGCTGCTGCGGCGTCTGTTGCCCGGACCGGGCGCCACGCAACAGAAACACCTGCTGACGCCTTCAGTCTGGGGCGGAGGAAACATGACCGCCATGTGGGTTCACTGCACCGTTTCTCTCAAAGGAAGTCCTCTCTTTGATTAACTGCTTCCAATTTAAACATTTCTGTCCCTAACCCATGAATTCATCCAAAAGTCTTTATGTTCTGCTTGAGTTTTTCTTTATCTTTCTGTCTTTCTGGATAATTCAAATAATTCTCCATAATCTTTCTAATCGCCTGCTTCCAAATATAAAATGTGCGTAAATCTGATTTTACAAGGAGTAAAATCTGGGAAAGTTTAAACTGTTTTTATCATTTCTGATATTTATTCTGATATTTAATCTTGAAGCCATATCAGTGATGTACATTTGAAATGAACCAAAGAATTATTCAGATGCCAAATTTGGAAAAAGGAAACTTTTTTATTTTGGCATGGGAAGCCACCTTGAACAAAAATAGATTTAAAGTGTTGCTAATTTTGACAGAATCATTTCATTTTACTTACAAAATGCCAACCGGAACCTTAGTGTTGTGTTTCTGGTTTCTTCTCTGAAATCACTGGGACTCGTTTCTGCTTCAAACAATCTGATTGGAAAACTGTTGTGTTGAAGTTGTGCTCGGTAATATTTAGTGTTTCTGCTGAGTCATTATGCAGCGTTCTGTTAACGACCTGCGGATTTTAACAAGACAACACCAAAACATGCAGGATAGAACTGATGGACTTGGTTCTGATGTGAAACGGACCATCAGATGCATCCATCCATGCAGGTCCAGAGTTTCTCCTTCCACTAACAAAGTGAGGTCGGCCGGGGGCGGAGCTAACCTCCTGAGGTCGCAGGGTTGACACCCGGCGGGCAGACGGCCTCCTCACACCACAACATCTCTCCTCCAGGGTGGCTGCTTGTCTGCTGCTGCAGGTCAAAGGTCAGCCAGCCACGAGAGCTCAGGAGGGGACGGCTGGTTGAGAGAAAACGATACGTTTAAAGGTTTCGAGGCGGAGAACCGGATAGAAACGGATCATTTTAACACATTAATAACCAGCAGAGGGTTTGAATGGCAGCCCAGCAGAGAACTCAGGATGTGGAGGATTTGACTAGACCAGAAGTTAGAAACAGTCATATTGAACCTGAAGCTAAATTAGTTTGTTTTTACTGGAGCTCCAACTAACAATAAATCTAATTTTATATGTTATGAATAGATTAAAAATACAAATAAACAATTGTTCCTTTTCTGAAAAAGAAAATTAATATTTTCTCACCTAAAATGCAACAACAACATTCCTTTAGGGAACCGTTGATGAATCTGCAGCTGAAAATCCTTCTGACATCAACACCATGTTACAGAACTGATCTGGGATTATTTCTGGGATTAACAGATTAATAATTGGACAGAAAAAGGTTCTAAATGGGAGATTTTTCAACTCAGTATCTGAACCAGGTGAAGCTCAAACTGCCACCAGAGGAGATTTTATTATCTTAAATGTTTTGTTGCCTCTTTATTTATCCAGGTTCTTGTTTACAGAATAAACCTGGTTTGATAAAAAAAAGCAATTAATAAACAGCTAAATGTTCCTGTTTTCTCTATTTCTGCTCTGAATGAAGCCAGAGCCAGAAAATGAGTCTCTCTGCTCCAGTTAAAGATTATTACGCTGTTATTGAATTGTCTGTTTCTATTAGGCCGAGGTTAAAGTTCATGAAGCTGGACCTTTGACTTTACCTGCACAAACTCAGCATAGAACAACACTAACGCTCAGAAATGCTCCGTCTAAATTAGCTCAAAGACGCAGTAAACAGTTGATCTTCAGATGTAAACAGCCTCTGTGTTTTTGTCTCCTGGGTGATGAAATCATGAGCTAAAAATGTTAAACCGCAGCAGGAATGTGTCCAATCGCTGCAACAAAGCGACACAGAGAGCCTGAAATGGGCTACCTACAGTGTGACGCCGCTGCCACTGTACACATCCACGGACACCCCTGGGACAGACGTGTGAAAAGCTTTAACATAAATGTTTCTTTTGTTACAGTTGCATAATCTCACACTTGAATTTTAGAAAAATAAAACCAGCCATTACACTGAATTTATTCAGTTTGAGGTTCAGGAGAAATGGTTGTTTTGGACCAAATTTAACACGTTGAATCCTAAAGTCATCTTTTATTCCTTCAGAATAATCTCAACATAAAAATGAGAAAATACTGCCATCATTTTATGTCATTTATTAGCATTTAGCTGCACAAAACTTCAGGCAGATGCACCAACTAACAGCTTGATGGATATGTCATGTTGTGGCTGAAATCCTATTTTCTGTTCCTCAAACTGTTTTATGATTAAAACATTTTAAATAAATTCAACAGAGGAAATGGAAACAGACAAAAAAAGAAAATTTAAATTTGCTCTGGAAAATGGCAAAACAGCTTCACACTCTTCCAGATTTTAAAGATTTCAGATGCAGGCAGACAGTAAAAGTGATGGATTAGTGAAGAAACCGAGCTCTGAGGAAAAACACGTCTGAGTTTTTGAGACGTTTTATTTTTCATTTCTGATTGATTCATAAATCAAAATGAAATCAGAGAAACAAACTGGTGAAATATTCCATGAATGAGAGAAAAGAGCAGCGAAAGTCTGAAGAAAAACTTTGATAAACCTTCAAACAGTGAAAATCTGAACAAAATGTTTGTTGTTTCAGGTTTCAGGAGGAAAACCAGCAGCTTTGAATCTGGTTAAAGTAAAACCCAGTCTGACTCTGAAACTGGACCATTTGGACCAGAACATGTTTGGAACAAACTAAATACTTCTGGAGGCACGGCGGTGGAGGTGTCATGGTTTGGGATGTTCAGTAGCGTTTATCAGAGGGAGCTTGAGGAAATCCTGCAACACGACAACACAGCAGGAACTATCTGGGGCCTAGTCAAAGCCCAGCCCTGGATCTCAGTCGGTGCCGACTGTCCAAACTTTCACTCCGTTTGTTAAATGTTCTGTTTTTATGCAGAATAAATCCAGATTTGAGTTTTTCCTCAAAGATCTCAGAATATTTTCATCTGGAAACCAGAAAGTTTGTTCAACCAATCAGGTTTATTCCTGTAAGTCGTTTCAATAAGGAGGCACTTCAAAGTGTTTACAGCATGAAACATAAACACAACATACAGTCAACAATAGCAATAACAGTTTGTTGATCATATTTACTGATGATTACAATCATCAATAAACATGAAATATGACGATTAATATTCCATTTATGTTGACTTTGAAACCCGAAACCCAGAAATCAGATTGATTGGGACACAAACCAAAACCTGCAGAACCAGATTAACCTACATTCTGACATTTTCGGCTTTATTTCCCATGTTTCTCCAATATGGGCCGATCCGGCTCCCTGGTTCTGTCCAGAGGAAGCAGAAGTTGCTCTGATGTCTCCTGGTGATGAAAAGCCGCCGCCTGCCTGGCAGAGATGTTAACTTTGATCTCACTATTAATTCTCCATGAACAGCTAATAAAGCATAATCTCTGAGTATCTGCGCTCAGCGCCGGCGGCTCCCAAAGCCTTCAGCAGCTCTGACTGACACTTCCTGGCTGGCGGCTCAATCCGACTCCAGATAAAACAATCCAGCTTCAGGAGTTCGAATCACACGGAGGATGAGTGGCACATGCCTCTGGCTTCATCTGCAGCTGTAAGTCGATTCCCTGACATCCGTGAAGCGGATCCAACAAGAAAGAAAGGAAAGTTCGACCCGGATTTAGTTTTTGTCAGCAGAAAGTTGTTTTACTGGGGAAACGATAAACTGGAGAAGGAAGTTGGTCCAGTTCGCTTCTGGATTTAAGACAAAACAAACAAACTGGGACTGTAACTGGTTCTGATCGACCCAAACCATTCAGACAATCAGACGTCTTCATTCAGACATCTGCTCACTTTTCAAACACATTTAGTCAGCAGACACCGACCTCTCTTCCGTCTTATTGATTGCCACATTATGCTACAGATGAAAATATGATTTCTAATCAAAACCTGGATCAGATTTAAGAGACCAATGCAGAACATCCATGAGTTTCTGAAATCCCCAAATTCATTTCTAACAAGTTGGGAGTTTTTCCTTCCACCCAACTTTCCACCACTAACCTAGCAGCCAGCTCTCTGAGCTGAAACATTCTGTGGCTTTTCCTCCTTCACTTCTGTTTTAAAATCAGTTTGTATCATTCTGAGTTTGCCTTATTTATGTTTCGCTCTAGTTGTGATAAATATAATTAAATATGAACTTTATTTTCTGAAATGAAGGATGGAAAATATTGAAAATATTTTAATATTATTCCAGTTTAATTCATATAAACCTATACAGGAACTTTATTTATGGTGATACATTTCTAATCATGATAAGAATTTAGATTTATTGTTGTCATAATAAATTTAAATTAATGAAGTTTAAAACAAAACAAAACTGTTTTGTTAATTTTACTATTTTTTTCACCGTCTGTTTTTCTCATTGAGAGTATCGGTAAATATCAATAACTTATGATCAATACTGTGAGCAGTCTAGTGATAAATATGAGTTTATGTAACTGTGTTTTTCAAGAGCAGTGTTTGTTTTTGAGTCTCAAAAAGTTACTTTAAAAATAAGTAATAAATTCCTCTTCTAATCCTTTTTTATTATCACAATAGAACTAACCCAGAATTTCTCTTTATTTTTGTTTTGCTTCATATTTGTGACCTGAATTAGTTTTATTAATTCTCAGTACTTTACTCCAGTTTGTCTAAACTCTCCGCTCCTGGCTTCTCTTTTCCTTTTCATACTTTTACCTTTAATGTCCTGATGTGATCAGAAACGGAGTCGGATCAGATCAGAGCAGCGGAGGCCAGACGGCAGCAGTTTGCTGCTGCGCCATCGATAAGGAATGTTTTCCACATGACTTTCTCTGATTGTGGAAACATTTCCTCTCATCTCCATGTTTGCTGCATGTGGAGCAGAAACCTTCAAAAAGCAGCAATCAGGAAGGACTGAGTGATGAAGAGAGCGGCTCCAGAGCAGGGGTCAAAAGGTCGTGAGCTCTGAAGCTGATTGGAGGAAACGCAGCACAAACATGACGCAGTTTGAGGAAGAGGAGCAGAAGAGGCTCACCTGCTGGGAGGAAGAGGATTTATCTCCTCATTAACTTATTTATGATTCACTTTTTAAAGTGTCATGCACTGAAAAAACTCAAGTTTTTCTGCTCTAATTGTGATAAATATATTTAAATATGAACTTTATTTTTTGAAATGAAGGATGAAAATATTGAAAATATTTTCATATTATTCCAGTTTAATTCATATAAACCTGTACAGGAACTTTATTTATGGTGATACATTTCTAATCATGATAAGAATTTAGATTTATTGTTGTCATAATAAATTTAAATTAATGATGTTTAAAACCCAACAAAACTTTTGTTTTTCTCATTGAGAGGATCAGTAAATATCAATAACTTATGATCAATACTGTGAGCAGTCTAGTGATAAATATGAGTTTATATACTAAGTGTGTCTACAGTTACATCATTTTTTTGTTCTGAAAAAACTTCTTCGTTTTTTCAGAACCAGACCCGCTGGATTCCAGTCAGACGCCTTCCTCCAGAACCGGGCTGCCCTGGATCATATCTGGGTCGGTTTGCGGTTGCAGCGAGCGATGAGGGGAAGTCTGGAGGGTCTGAAGGTTCCACCGAAAGCAGGTCAGAGGCTCTGAGCTCACAGCTGCCAACAGGAAGCAGCAGAACTCACCAGAACTCACCTGAACTCACCTGCAGAGAAGACACAGAAATACTGAATAAATGGATGACTTCAGGCAGAAACACTGGTTTTGATCTGGTTCTGGTTTTGATCTGGTTCTGGTTTTGATCTGGTTCTGGTTTTGATCTGGTTCTGGTTTTGATCTGGTTCTGGTTTTGAAGTTCTTAAAGAGACAGAGGCCCAATTTCAAGAGGTTAAATCAGGAAATAAAATTTCTGTTAAGTCATTTTCATGCCAGCTGGATATAACATAGTTGCTTTATTATGTTATAAAATGACATGGTACTGGCCCTTTAAGCCAGTTCTGATGTTAAACAGAATGAATGAATGAATGAATGAATGAATGAATGAATGAATGAATGAATGAATGAATGAATGAATCAGACCGGCGGTTCTCCTGTGAAGTTCTGACCAGATTCTGCTTGTTGTTCCAGTTCAGCCTGCGGTTCTGTGTTGGTTTTATTGAGGCCTTTTAAAGCTTCAGCTCCTCAGACCTGCTGGCTGTGAAAGGAGGACAGTGACATCAAAACAACCTGAAGCTTCTCCTGTAATTACGTTACTCTCCATAAAACGTGTTTGCATATTCAGAGTTCATGAGGAAGAGCGCTGCTGGCTCCTGCAGCAGCAGAACAATGTGCAGCACAGAGATACTTTATTAGCCTTATTATCGCCAGTCCTCCTCATCCAGATTGTTGTCCTTCACCTTTAACACACACACACACACACACACACACACACACACAGCAGGCGCCTGTGGCTCTCTGCAAGCTGGGAGGAAAGTTGTGAGGAGTAGTGAGAGCAGCGTTGCCAGGTTGGATGAATTAATGAGCCCAGGTGAGCCGGAGCCAAGAACCCTCACCTGCAGTCTTCATTTCCATCTGGATGATCACATGAAGCTAACGGCTAACGGCTGCTTCATTAAGCTAGCGCAGCCTGGCGGCCTGCAGCATGCAGGTGGAGCAGGAAGCGTTTGAGTGACGGAGGCCGGCCTGCAGCGCCGCACGGCCGCTTTGATCAGACGGGACGCCTCACCTTCATCTCGGGATTATGAGGCTGGATGCTGATGATGCTGCGTGTTGGTTTCCCTGGAGACACGCAGGATGGAGGGGAAGGCTCTTTCACGTTCAGGGAATCTAGAGAACAAGCAGCAGGAAACTCCTCACTTTGATTCGACTGGTGAATATTAAACATAAATGTTTGATTTAAACTGAATTATATTGATTTATTACATAAACAGTGATACATTTTTATGTTATAAACATGTGGAAAATATCACTGCTAAACAGGCTTTCTGGTCAGAGTGCTACATCTGCACATTAATGGAAAGTTTAGTGGAAGGAAAAGGTTTAGGAGATAAACAAGCAGCATATGCTTCATAGTCTGATTGTTTCATTTTCCAACAGAATATGAACTTCACTTTATGAATTTATTTACTTCAATAAATCACGTTTTTAACGGTATTATAAATATTTCAACATGTATCTGCTGAGGAATGAATATAAATGAATCAATAAGATCATTTAATGCTGATTTTTAACCTGTGGGTTTAATGTTCCAGTGTAAAAGTTTCTGTGAAACAAATTTAACTGAATATTTTTCACAAAACAAACATTCAGAGTTTAAAATATTTAAAATAAAAACAGGAGTGAAGTCAAACTCTCGGCCTCTAATCTAATGACTTTTGAGAACATTTGCTGCTTTTATGCACAAAACTTATACATTAATCACTGGCTGAATTATTACTGCTGAGGTTTTAGTTTTGTGGGAAGTAACGAAGGACAAGAATTCGTTACTTTAACTCGACTTTTACTCCACTACATTTTACAGTAAGTAGCTGTACTTTCTACTTCACTACATTTCTACTAAACCGTCGCGTTACTCGTTACATCCGAGTCGCTTTGCGCTTTTTTCCGTTAAAATGTGAAGTTCAGGGCCTGAACGTGGCGCCGCAAAATCCAAGCAACAACGTGATTCCGTGTAAAATCAGAAACATAACTGAATCATTTCAGATCTGAATCTGAAGGAATCATCAGGAACATGAACAGAAAAAAAACACCTGAAACTCTGATCTGCGAGGAACGGATCCACGTGACGTCACATGCAGGATTTACACCTGCCAACTGAACGAGTGAACTGAACGAGTGAACTGAATGAACTGTTGGATGTTGAGCTGCAGCCGAGAAGCTCCAGGAAAGAGGAAAGTAATCAGGAATGACTTTGTGACGACCTCTGCTGCAGATTGCCTCCGTTCAGGGAAACGGCTCCGTCAGTCCTAACGCGGTTGCCCCGGCAACCATCTGAGTCCCCATCTCTGCGCCTCTGTGTGCAGAAATGAGTTGTGAACAGGCGGGGATTAAACATGATCCCGCAGACAGAGCGTCACTCAGCCGCTCCCGCACACCGGCAGCCTGCGGCGAAGCTGCGGTTCATCCCGCAGCGTCAGGCGGGAGTTAAAGCGTTTCTTTAGCGCCCAGTTTGAAAAGTTCCGCAGCGGGTTCTGCGCTGCTTTCCCCTCCAATCAGGAGGCGATGGGTTCAATTGATCAGCCTGATGAAGATCAATAAGATTCAGGCTGTGGCTCAGTTAGTCATGATAAAGTTAAAGACCCGCATTTGTTCCGCGTTCAGAGGAAACTGTCCAGTTTTCACTTCACCGGAAGTCCTTCAGAATCAGTTTCTGCTCTCCATCCTGTCAGGAAACACCTGAAGAAAAACAAAACGAGCTTCAGTTTCTGCAAAAAGGAGAAAAAATCAGTTTAGATCCAACAGAAATATTCTGAATTCAGCAGCTTCTCTAACTCAACTCAAAGAAAACCAGAGCAACAGAATAATGAGATTCTATATCTACATGTTAAAACAAAATATTATTTTTCACTTTGGATCTGAGTTGAGGAAGTTACCGGAAGTAACCGGGAGTTTGTGGAGGTTTCCTCCTGCTCCGGTTCGGGTTCCGGTCCGGCCCGCTGCAACCTGATCTTTGCCTCATTGTCAGTAAAACAGGGAGCGGGGCTCTGAACCCGACAGCCCTCCTCTACCCGGCGCCATGCGGGAGGAAAACCTGAAACAAATCAGCAGGGGCGTGTCCAGGGGGGGCTGATAATCCACTGAAAACATTTATACAGGAAGTGAATCCATCAGACAGGATTTATTGAAACAGATTCATAATCTGTAAAACATGTTGATGAATTTATTCACCAGAAACTGAAAGTGTTTCATTTTGGTCATATCAGGATACTGGGACAGCAATTATTATTAAATCCTTTAACAAATGATAATATTAATAAATAGCTGACTCTGCATTGTTAAAATTAAACAATATTCAATGTCTTTTCACATTGATGCAATTTAACAGTAAATAAAATTTGCTGATTGATAAAAGTTCAATCAAATCAAAAAAATCAAAACTGTCTATGCATCTTCACACATAGTAAATAAAAAGTTTTTCCTAATTATTTATAGTTATGGCAAATTAAATAATCACAACTTATAACATTTTTGTTAGATTTCTAAAGAGGATTCCACAAATCAATTTAAAAATACTTTAGTAAATGTAAATGTTGTCGTAGTTTTTATCATCCAGGTTTCTTCAGAGTCAGGATCTCCAGTAGCAGTCCGTCTTCCAACTCATCTGAAACCTTAATGGATAAAAACACTTCTGTGATTTCATCAGGTTCCTGTTAGAATAAAAGAATCAAGGCGAGTTTTTTATTTTAATGAAACAGTTTGAAGAGTTAACAGATTATCCAGAGAACAGAAAGGCTGAGGAAACGTTAGTTACTGTAAAATGAGGTGTAAAAACAACAAATGTTTTTTACAGTGTAATCACACGGACAGAGCTGGAGGTGGGGCCCCAGATGAGATTCTGCCCAGGGCCACAGTCAACCTTAGAGAGCCTTTGTTTCCCTCCGTCCATGAAACTCTCTGGACTCTAACCGGTCCTGGATTATTCTGCTCAGGCAGGAAGAGGAAGAGGAAGAGGAAGAGGAAGAGGAAGAGGAAGGGGGTTCCTGGATACCCGGCTGAGGGTCCATCCTGGGTTTGTTTGTCATGGCAGCTTCCCCGAGTATGAAGAGATAAATATCTGGTAGTGCTGCTGAAAGAGAGAGAGAGAGAGCAAATAAAATGCTAATTTCTCCTGGCACCGTGATGGAGTTCAAACATGGCGCCGTCCAGAACCTGAGTGGACCGGGCTCTGCTCCAACAATCCAACAAGGACTCATTATCCAGAAATTATTATTATTATTATTATTATTATTATTATTATTATTATTATTATTATTATTATTATTATTCATGCACACCATACAGATTGCAGCACATTCATGATCAGGAGGATCACAGCCGGCCCAAGGAATAAGCGAATGAAGCTGCTGCTGTGAGGCCGAACAGGCCTGCAGGGGGCGCTGAAGAAATAATACAGAATCTCAAAACCTCAAATTTTGTTGATCATAAATTTTAAAAAATGTTCATTTTCCTTTGATCTCAAGAACTTTACATTTTTATTTAATTTCATCGTGATTGAAAGATCAGATCATTTTGAATAGAATAATACAGACAGAAAATTTAACAAACTAAAAGTTATGATCTAGTTCATTTTTATTACTGTTGTTGTGATTAAGCAACAAGAGGAGGAGAGTAAACAAACACCAGGAAGGAAAATCAGAAATAAAAACACATGTCAGTAGATTTATTTATTTATTTATTTATTTATTTATTTATTTATTTGCATAATTAGTTATTTAGTATGTAGTTAGTTCACTTTATGGTGTGGTTACATCATTTGGACTCACAATAGAATAATGTGATTATTATTATTATTATTATTATTATTATTATTATTATTATTATTATTATCACAATTATTGGTAATATTTGTGTAAACAGACATAAATAATGAAACTGAGTCATGTGACCTTTGAGCTGCGTAAACCCTCCAGGCCAGCAGGGGGCCTCAGGAACCCTAAATGTCTCCACTGAATCCATGTTGCTGAAAATTCGTCTTTTATTTATTTAGGTTTTATTTTGAAAGGATTTAAAATCAAAATTTCAACCAGTATGAAAATTTAAACATCTGCATGTAAACATAACTAGTAAAAATGATAGATAGATAGATAGATAGATAGATAGATAGATAGATAGATAGATAGATAGATAGATAGATAGATAGATAGATAGATAGATAGATAGATAGATAGATAGATAGATAGATAGATAGATAGATAGATAGATAGATAGATAGATAGATAGATAGATAGATAGATAGATAGATAGATAGATAGATAGATAGATAGATTGTTTTGTGGCCCCCGTTCAGACTCCGCTCTGGGCCCCATTTATAGCTGCGCCGCCCCTGCAGCAGTGATTAATGATACTTCACCAGCCGCAGATTAATCACGCAAAGTGAGCGGAAGGTTTGCGGTGTGGAGCCGAACCCGCAGCCTTCAGGTGGGATGAGAAGAAGAAGAAAAACCTGGTTTCATCAAATCTTTTTAGATGCAAATGTTCCGTTATCTGCAGCTCGCTGCAGCTGTAGTATTTTCCTCTCCATGTGTTTATGATTAATTATCTGTTCTTGGTGGAAAAATAAATCATGCGAAATGAGGGTGTGCGCGCGCAGAGCCAGAGATGGCAGGTCGATGCTGTTAATTTCAGGTTGAAACTGACACACTAATTATAGCGCAGTGCTGCTGGAACACTAGCGGCCAAGATTACACCTCTCTGCTTCTATTTTCTGCTGTTTTATTTTTTATTTTATCAGATCCTGCTTATATTTTACCAATTAAAAATCGTAAAGGCATTTCATTGCCTCGGGATAAAATAAAATAAAAAAAGAAAAAGGGAAAGAAGCAGCCTCTCTGCTAACACGGCCATCACTTTCCCCCATCAGATTCATTGTGATGTATTAGATGCAATAAATTATCCCATGTAACAAAACATGGCGAGCTGAAAGGCTGATAATCTGCAGAGGGGAGATAAGGATTCATTATTCCAAATCATTATGAATCCAGCGTTGGCTGTGACTTCTTTCTTAATCAGCTTCTGTGATCCTGGATACGTGAAGGCAGCAGATAAGAGCCGAGTCGTTTATAATTCTCCCCACCTCGGCCTAATATTTTAAAATAAAAATCGCAGGCAGAAAGAAGCGGCGCGCACGCGCGCACGCGCACGCGCATGCACCGGCTTTGGAGGGTGCACGGAATGTAATAAAACACACTGAGAGAATAAATGAGTAAATAGATTAAACCCGCGCATTGGCTGCTGTTGTTTTCTTTTCTTTTTTTTGTCTCAAATTAAGGTCAACTCGCTGCACGTTTCCAGAGAGGAATCCTGCTGGAGAGAGAAAATTTACTCCCCGTTTGGAGGAAAGTGGCTGATCAGTTTTATCAGCTTTTAACGCGTTGATGCGGTGAAACACCGCAGCGTGTAAAGGTGAGAGACAACATGGCTGCTCAGGTGACTGGGACACTGAACGCCACATTTCAGCCGTAATAAATAACGTTTCTTCTCTAACATCATAGAAGTGTGAATTAAAATAGAGCCACTTCCTGTTTATCTTCCAAATTGATTCCTATTATTTTTCCTCCCTCCTAATGAATCTTTTATTGCATCTTTAATGTGAATAAATTCCGCCATAATCTGATCGTTGTTCCATCTGTGCTGCTTCACCTTTACACTGAAATCTGATTCCCAGCATTCGCGCTGCGTTTGCATCAAAAGCAGATTAATAAATCATTACGATCTGGATGTGTTATTTTTCTAATTCCATTCAGATGCCGGCATGTTCTAATTCCTCCTAAATGAGGAGCCGCGCCGCGCCGCGCAGCGCTGAATTATTCATCTCTTTAAAAAGACGCGTTTGGCTGCAGAGCCGCATCCGTAAGTTTATACAAGGCGGTTTGCGCCAATTATCTTTAATTTATTACCTTAATTGAATTTCTCCCCACCCTCCGCCACCAAAGCTAGATTTGGGTGTGATCAGTTTACATTCTCCTTCAGAGAGTCGAGGCGCCGAGCCTGCAGCATCCTCTTCCTCTCTGCTCCTCCGGCGCGTTTCTCACAGAGGAGGATCGGATTTGCTTGGTGCTCCTTTCAATCAACCGAGCTGTCAATAAGCAGGCCTCTGCGCGCGCGCCGGGTTACTCAGTCCGCTCGCGCCTTTTTCTTCTTTTCTGGCATAAAAAAAAACCCAGCAGACCCAACGTGTTGCTGCGATCACATTGTGCTGCAGTTCAGCCTGCATCCCAACCCGCCGCGTTTCTGGCTTTATTTGTCTCCGTGCAGCTGCACTGCTCTGTCCTTTGTGGCGCAGCGGCTCCTGCTGCAGCACAAAGGGACGCGGAGCTCCGTGTCACTGAAGATCACTGCTATGAGCACAGTTCAATAATTAACGCCGCTTTTTATTCTAAAACTGATATTTATTTAATAAACAGGCAAACAAAAGGCCCTGGAGATCTTACATCCGTTTTCTGTTTGATAAAACGAATAAAACGGCGGAAAAATAGATTCAAAATCAACCAGTTTCAGTTTAAAAGGATTGAAATTCTTACATTAGTTTAAAAAGAGGCGTTTATAAAAAGCTTCCAGGCCTTTAATCTTGATTTATTAAGAAAACAACAACAAATCGCTGAGAAAATAGATTTATAGGTTAATCTGGATACATATTCAATTAAAAAACTAATTATTAAACAAATAAACAGGGTAAGAAAAATTATTAAAATGAACAAATCTCCCATTAAAATTGATTCTAAGGTGTATATTTGTTCAGGATGAGAACATTTTAAAATACTGGTTTAGGTTGATCAGATAAAACAGCAAAACATTGTGGAAAAAATCTATTTTTACTCTAAAATTAATTCTTTAGATGAAAAAAGCTTGAATTTATTGAAGAGCAGGGAAGCATTTAAAACACACCGGGGTGTTATATTTGGATTAAAACAAAACCAGATCTATTTTCAATATTCAGTCGATAGATTGAGATGAAAATCGTCTCAAATGTTCCTAAAAATGTCAAAGAAACGGAATAATGAGGAGAAGCGTGAAGCCTGACAGTTAACCCTGTGATGCAGGCCTCTTCCCATTGGCTGCAGCCGCATCTAGTTGCTTTCTGAGCCGGAAGCTGCTCATACAGTAGAGGCGAGGCCGCGTGCGCGCGCGCGCTGCCGTGCCCCGGTAGCCTACATGCGTGCGCGCGCGTTTCTTATTTATAATCAGGCTGGTGACTCCGGGACCGTGCCAGGGCCTGGCGCGTGCACGAGCGGGAGCGCGCAGTAAGAAGCCTCAGTGTGTGTGTGTGTGTGTGTGTGTGTGTGTGTGTGTGTGTGTGTGTGTGTGTGTGTGTGTGTGTGTGTGTGTGTGTGTGTGTGTGTGTGCTCTTCCCGTCCACAGCTCTCGCCCTCTCAGCCTCTCTCTCCCCGCCTGTCTCTAAATGCCATCGGCGCCTCCATCTGCATGTCAGTCTTTCTTCTCATCTGCAGGGGAGGAAAAAAACAAACCAAAAAAGGAGAAAAGAAAAGAGAAGAAGAAGAAGAAAAGCGGCGCGGCGTCCAGCGGTCAGGTCAGTAGCTTTTCCATGTGAAGCTCGTTTTGCTCGGATCCTGCTGCTGCGGTTCGGCTCGGAATGATGGAAACTTTTGCTTTGAATCAGAATCCTAAATATTCAGACACTATTTCATGTTTTGTTTTTTTCGTTTCGGGTTCGGCGGCTTCTCCAGCAGCCTCCATCCGAACCGAGCCCACACTGATTCAGCGCCGCGTTCCGCGCCTCTCTCCGGACCGACCCGCCGCCCATTCCCCCAAATTTCAGCCGCCGCAGCTAAAATAGCGCAGATGAGGAGTTTTAGCGGCATATTACCTGCCGCTCAGGCTGATGGCGGCGGTTCCGGCCGGGGAGCCGCTCCAGCCGTGAAATCGATCTGATTACCTTGCCGGCGGCTGTTCTTCCTCCATCTCAGTCCGCTCTCTGCATCGATATGGCGCAGAAATGAGGGCAGCATCAGGGAGGAGATGCGGCGCGCATTTTTCTATTTTTTTAATTTA
Organism: Xiphophorus maculatus; assembly: GCF_002775205.1. Classification (NCBI taxonomy): domain Eukaryota; kingdom Metazoa; phylum Chordata; class Actinopteri; order Cyprinodontiformes; family Poeciliidae; genus Xiphophorus; species Xiphophorus maculatus. Next base: position 2,064,807 of record NC_036459.1, read on the forward strand.
TTTAATTCTGCCTGAAAAAAATAAAATCTCCCAAATTAGATTTAAAACGTAAAATATTTGACGCTGAGTACGGAGCCGCCAGCCGGCCGGTCGGTGCCGGTTTTCAGCTGCTGGGAGGTTTTTTAATTCAATTTTATTTTTTTTAATTCAGTATTTAAATTGAGAGTGAATTTCTAAATGGAAGCCCATCCTCTTAAAAGTCAGCAATGAGCTGAATGAAAGTGAAGAGGCCCCGCACGGCGGCTGACAGATTACATCAGCGCGTCTGGCGAGCAGCGATACAGACGCTGATAAGCATCACAACTTGGCCGACCGGCTCACCATTTTCCCTTTTCACGTCAGTGTAGGAAAGAATGACAGAAAACACTAACTGCTCTATTTTTTCCCTTTTTACACTCGAAGAATTTTTTTTGTTTTCAGTTTAAATCATTCTAGGAACCGAAGTTCTGCTTTCAGGTTTCAGCAGCAGAATTTGACGCCCTCGTTTTGTTCTAAGAAGCAGCTTCTGTTCACATGCCGGAGAGAATAACAGCTCCTTTTTCTTGAAAAGAGCAGCGAGGTGACAAATGACTCAGTGATGTAACAAATAGATTACCTGCGGGGAGCTGCAGCGGTTTCCACATGCGTGCAGCGCCGGTGCAGCCTGGCAGTCTGACCCGCAGCCGGCAGCCTGCAGCCGGCGGCCGGCTTCACCTGCGGCCCGCTCCGCTTCGACGCGCCGCAGCTCCTGGAAACATTCCGCTAACAACGTCTTAGCGCCATTTTTCTGTTTTTCTAAATTTCGTCCTGCTGTCAGGCTGAAAGCCACATATTAGTCAGGCTCTTCTGCCACTTTGTTTTGGCAGAAATGAGAAAGCAGCAGAAATCTGACACACGGAGACCCCGGCAGCACCGAGACACCAGAACCTCCCGTCTCACACCGAACCTCCAAATATTCACACGTTTATCTCACTGCCTGCTGAATTTAATTCACACTGTTTATCATTTAATTTATTATCCTTTTGTTGTAATTTAATTTTTGTTCATAAGGAAACAATGATGTTTAGGGATAAACACACACACACACACACACACACACACACACACGTAGGCGAGACCTAATCTAAAATATTTGATCCTCTCACTGGCAGCAGAATAATCTGTTCACATCTTAAACTCTGAGCCGCAGAGCCAAAAAAAAAACGTTTTGATTTTAATCAGAGATGTTTGACATAATCAGGCAGAAATAATCTGCGTCATCAGAACCGCGACTGGACCCAGAACTGTGACTGCAGCTCTGCTCACATTCTGCTCAGGGTTTCATTTAAAACGGAGTTTTTATTATTATTATTTATTTTATTTTATTTTTTTACAAAACACAAAGGAAAAAAACTGGAGATATTTCAGTTTGATTTTCATTTTTAAAAGAAAATCATCCTGGTACAGAACAGGCCTGGTTCCGGACTGGTTCTGTTCACCCGAACCAAGAGAAATAAAACTCAGTCTGTATTATTATTATTATTATTATTATTGTTGTTGTTGTTGTTGTTTTTATTATTATTATTATTATTATTATTATTGTTGTTGTTGTTGTTATTTTTATTATTATTGTTATTGTTGTTATGGTTATAGTTGTTATTTCCCGCCGGGCTGCTGCTTTGTCCGGTTCGGACTCTGAACCAGATTCAGGTTCCGGTTTGCTCCTCTTCCTCTCCTCTTCCTCCCCAATATTAAACTAAGTGGATTAAAACCCTGAAGCGCAGTGAGGCGTTCGGGGCAGAGCCTGCGGGCGGGAACAGTTCTGACTGGTTCCGTTTGATCCAAATGAGGTCTGATCATAGCGGCAGGCCGACTTGTGCGATTCTTGGTTGTTTTTTTGCTTGAGCGCATGTAGCTCATGAATTCCCCTGTGCGGCGCCCCGCTGATCCAGCAGCCTCATGGATGCTGCAGCAGCTGCTGCAGCTGCTGCTGATTCCGACGCCGCTGCACAGCAAGGGCGTGCGCGCCCCCGACTGCTTTTACCAACCGAGCTGCGCGCCCTGTGCGGGTTCATTTCCTGGCTTTACAGTGACGTCACATCCAGTGGCGTCGATGCACCCCCCCCCCCCCACACACACACACACACACATTTCCACTACTACTACAGTATCGATGTAATAGAGACTAAAACGCACGAGATGATTTTCTGCTTACAACAAATGTAAACAAGAAATTCAGCATCTGGATTATTTCCATTTAATAAAACTGAAATTAATAGAAAGAAAGTATATTTAATTACTGCTTAAAGATTATTTATTAATGTAACTTTTAATCTGAAAATGAACCTGAATTTATTTTTAAGGTGATAAATAAGATTAGATCATACAAGTTGTGTTTTTTTCTCCAAATGTTATATTTTGTATTTTGAACTTTTTCTCTTCAGTGTTTAAAATGAAGCCGTGACTGCAGCAGAAATATTAACAGAGCCACAAACTATTCTGTTAATAATTGTTCACGTTTCTGTAACATCTAAAGAAATGAAATCTGATGAAAGGTCTTGGCTCGCGGCCCTCAGCGCGTCCGGGCCGCGCGCGCCGCGTGCTGCGCGTCTTGGAGCCAACAGTCAGAATAATGAGGCTGTCACCGCGAGAGGACGCACTGTCACAATCTAAAGAGCAGAAACGTCCCGAAAGCAACAGGCTGCGCTGCTCACACACACACACACACACACACACACACACACACACACACACACACACACACACACACACACACACACACACACACACACACACACCCTGCAGCACTTTGAGACATGAATGAAACAAACAAATCTTTACTTCTTAACATTCTTGTCTCACCACAAACACTCTATTTATTCCTTCTATTTTTGTTTCTTTTTAAATCTGTTCAGTTTTGCGCCTTTTTAAACTTCCGTTTCCTTTGAAAGCCTTTAATAAATAATGTGGAGAATTTATGTTTTTATTTTTTATCTGAAGTGATTGAAAACTTGCAGGTTTTGCATTTCTTACTTTAGTTGGATTCAATTATCAGGCTCCTCCCCTCAGCTGATGACACTGACAGACCCTCCTTAAGTTGCGTCGCGCCACAGCTGTCTGCGAGCATTGAGCTGCCTGGCGCCATCCTGAAAGAATGCCTTCACTGTAAAAAAAGAAAAGAGAGAGAGAGAGAGAGCGGGGTTAATGGAGAAAGGTAGCAGCAGATCTGATCAGTGAGTTGAACTTGCTGGTGCCGCTCAGTGCGCAGCGCAGACTCAGCTCTGCGCTACTTGTTGAACCAGCCTGAAAACTTTCACATCTTTTATTTTTTATATCTGGTCACGTTTTTTCTGAGAGGAAAGAGTTCAGGAACTCTGCGCCGAACTGGATTCCATTTTGGCCGTGTTGGTGCGGCAGCGGCGTTGTTGCATGCGGGGCTTCTGCGGGTATGTTTGCTCTTTAAATCTCTCTGCGTTTTCTTTTCTTCCTTTCATTTTGATTGATTTATTTTTATTTCGTGAATCCAGTGTGCGCCGCTGTGTTTGCATGAAGAACAGAACCAGAAAGTGACTCTAACGCTCTGCTCTCTGTCTCCAGGTGATCGGAAGCGGCCGCGGAACCTGTTGGATTTTAACGCAAACGGATTTGGGACTGATTATTTCTTTACTCCGTTTTTTTTCCACATGAACTTTTACTGAAGAACAGAAATAATTAAATCAGGTTCGAAGACAAAGAGCGAGCGATGGAAGTAAGTGCGGACCAGCCTCGATGGATGAGCCATCATCCCGCGGTGCTGAACGAACAGCATCCCGGCTCTCATCACCCGGGCCTCGGCCACTCGTACATGGACCCTTCGCAGTATCCGCTGGCGGAAGATGTGGATGTACTGTTTAATATCGATGGACAGGGGAACCACGTCTCTTCGTACTATGGGAACTCAGTCCGAGCCGTCCAGAGGTACCCTCCTCCTCCACCCGGTGAGTCCACGGCCTCTCCGGCCTTTTTGTTTTTAGTTTTTAATCATAATCCAGCTTTTTCGATGATTGTTCGCAAAAGCTCTGCGGCTGGGTTTCACATCAGAATTTGATCCGGGACGGGTTTCAGTTTCTGCCCGTAGTTTTTACCTTCTCGTGTTCCCGACCTGCCTCTCTAGTGAGGACTTGTTTTTTCAGATCAGGCCGTGTGTGATCAGTTTCTGTGGCCCGGCCGCGTGTCTGACGGCGACTCAGAGTTTGTGGAGATTTTTGGGAAATTTGTCCCTCTGATCACATGAACATCTGAGGCAGCAGCGCCACATGCAGCCGCTTGCGGAGTTTCCTACCATGTAACTTCCTCTACAGTCAGCTCGCAGTTTGTTTTGAGGCGTTTGGATAGCAGAGCTGTTGCATCGGGGCCTGTTAGACGGGAAAATGAAGCTTTCTGTTACCTGACATGCTGGAAAATCACATTTTAGATCGTTGATTTGCTGCGAACCGAGCAGGCTGCTGATCTTGTTGTGTCTCCCGCTGCAGGAAGCCAGGTGTGCCGCCCGTCGTTACTGCACAGCTCGCTGCCCTGGCTGGAGGGCAGCAAAGGAATCCCCCCCCACCACAGCAGCTCCCCCTGGAACCTCAGCCCCTTCCCCAAGAACCCGCTGCACCACGGCTCCCCGGCCAGCCTGTCCGTCTACCCCCCGGCCTCCTCCACCTCCCTGTCCACCGGACACTCCAGTCCGCACCTCTTCACCTTCCCCCCGACCCCTCCCAAAGACGTGTCCCCGGACCCGGGCATTTCCACCCCGGGCTCCAGCAGCTCCGGGCGCCAGGAGGACAAAGAGTGCATAAAGTACCAGGTGACCCTGGCCGAGAGCATGAAACTGGAATCAGCTCACAGCCGGAGCGTGGCGTCAATCGGAGCAGGGTCAACCTCTGCCCACCACCCCATCGCCACATACCCACCCTATGAATACGGCCCAGGCCTCTTCCCACCAAGTAGCCTGATAGGTGGGTCATCTTCTAGTTATGGTTCCAAAACGAGACCAAAAACAAGGTCCTGTTCAGGTAGGCGTGCGTTTATTACATTCCCTTTTGCTCTAACGTTTCCCCAGATTTACAGAGACCCGCAGAGCCATGTTGTCCCCAAACCAGAGCATGAGCTCCGGCAGGCCGAGCCGGCCCTCTTTCAGCTCCTCATCTAGTAATAATAATAATAATAATAATAATAATAATAATAATAATAACAATAATAATCATAATAATAATAGGAAATATTTTTTCCTACTGAAATGAATCTGATATTTTCCCATTTTAATAAAAATATTTAGAGATTTATTCTGGCTCTAATGACATCCAGGGTGAAGCCCGCAGTCATTCCGCTGTGCAGACAGAGAGGACGGCAGACGGCGGCTCTCTGCTCTGCTCTGCTCTGTCTCCCAGTTTCTATGTTCAGGATAATCCCATTACTGTCAGGCCAGCGCGCGCCACTGTCGCTTTGTTGAGCCAGCGCGAGAACCGGAAGCTGCGCCGCAGACCGGAGGGCTCTGTTATTATTATTATTATTATTATTATTATTATAATTATTATTATTATTATTATTATGAGAACACAGAAAAGGGCCGTTTTCTGGAATGAGATTAAAATCAGCGGTGAAAACAGTGGATTAGTTGATGCATATCATCGGGATTAAAATGCAAATAAAGATTTTAATTCCAGGATCACTGGAGATAACAGGCATTTACAGAATATTTTCAGATCTTCGCAGTACTTAGGAGATTTTTCTGCACATTTCCTCCTTTATTTAAATTGAAATCAGGCAGCGGAGCCTCTCGCTCTCAGGCCTGCGTTTGTCTCACATGCCTGGAACCGACGCAGTTCCTGTTTGATTTTTTCTTTCTTTTGCAAAGTCAAAAGAGAAAGAGAGAAACGCAGTTTCCCAGGTGCCTGTGTGTGTCTGTCACACATCTAAAGCAGTGTGTGTGAGTGTGTGTGATTTATAAAAAAGGGAAGTGTGGCTCCATGAAAAGGCAGAAATCTTCTCGCTGATGTTCATAAAGCTTCACTCTGCTTTCAAATAACAGCAGCGCCGCGTTTCAGTTTCAGGCTTCACCGTCATCTCAGAACAGGCCGGAGGGAAAAACTCTCACATAAAATATTATTTTTGTTATTAGATGGTGAATGAAAGAGAAATACTAAACTATGATATTAAAAAAGATCCAAAATGTTTCAGATTGTTTAGAGACGTTAGCTCTGTGGTTTTAAGGACCTTAAGAAAACTAACAATATGTTAATGTGTCGTTTTCTGTATTATTATTATTGTTATTGATTATTGAATTCATGTTTTGTCATAATATTAACGGATTTTTTTCCTGCCAGCCCTGATTATTACATCAACATGATTTGTGTATTTCCGCCTCCGCCTGACCCCGTGTCCGTGTTTTTATCTTTTATTTCTGTGCGTGTGTGTGTGTGTGTGTGTGTGTTGTGCGCTCTCCCGCACGCAGAAGGCAGAGAGTGCGTGAACTGCGGGGCCACGTCCACCCCGCTGTGGCGGCGGGACGGTACGGGCCACTATCTGTGCAACGCCTGCGGCCTCTATCACAAGATGAACGGGCAGAACCGCCCTCTCATCAAGCCCAAGCGGCGGCTGGTACGTTCCTCCACCGACATTTTCCTCTCTGCTGATGACGTTTCCGTCTCTCTCTGTGTTTGTTTCCCCCTCTATCCAGGAAGAAGTAGGCCTATTAGCTGCAGGAAATTGACTCGGCAAGTGCAGGTCTCTGTTTTCAGATACTACCTGAGAAAAAAATTAATGCATTATCTGAAAATAATTCAGATTAATAATAAAAAAAAAAGATTGATTTTGCTGTGTGCAAAAAGGACTCATGTGTATTTTTAAGTTGCTTCTTCTGCAGCTGAATGTGGCTGCATGCACTGAGCTCCAGACAAATAGGTTTAGGTTTCTTCTGTAGGGAAACCCCCTCATGACTTATGAGCTTAAAGGAGTTCCCTAGATTTAGTAAAAATAAAAAGTGTTAGGAAGCAATAGGTGACCAGCCCTGCTCTGCCGGCCTCTGGACTTATTCCTCCGGCCTTAATGTGAAAAGCCGACGTCTCAGGGAAGGAATGGAGAGGAAAGGGCTGCCGGATATCTGCGCGGCGCAGATAACGGCGCAGTCAAAACACAGAGTCTGTCCGGAGCCCCGCACGGCCTGCGCTTGTTTAAACCCGCTAAAATATTTCTGCGATGCGCAGCGTTAGGCACAACGTTTTAATAATTCAATAAATATTTATTTATTTGGGCTGCACAAATCAAATTTCTAGAAAGGAAAACACGTCAAAGGAATCAAAGTCTGCTGCTCTCTGATTGGTTAATCCCAGCACGCAGCGGCAGCAGGACTTATTAGGACAACAGCCGTGTAATTGGAAATGCCTCCAGCAGATAATGTAGTCGTTCGCTTTTGGCGTGTCCTCTGCGGTCACCCGTAGGTATTGATTGTTTTTAGAGATTATAACATCAATGTCAAGGCGTTGCTGCTGCTGCATGCTCTGTGTCTTCATCGCTGCCAGGCTGCAGCGTTTCTCCTGCATTAACAAACTTTCGCCGTAACGTTTCAAACGTTCAGCCTTTTCCAGAACGGAGGTTGAATCAGATGAACGGCTCTGCTTTTATGTCTTCTGTAAATATTTATTCTCTCTGAGTTATGCGCACCATGATGCTATTTTTAGAGCCCGGAGTGAAAGCAGCTCTTTTTCTGCCATTTCTGTCTTTGTGCTCTTTAAACTATGTTCAGCTTGCACTTTTATGCATAAAAAGATGGAAAATATATACAGTGAAAATAAAAGCATTCAGTGTTTTAGAGAGGAAATAACTTGTGCTTTTGATCTGCGATGAAAGGAAATCTGAAGAGTTTCTGCTGCGTTTATTCATAAGTATGTAATGATTTTAAAGGACAGTAGATTCACCCACAACCTGTCAGCTAGAGGAAGAGCCGCTGTTTTGTGTGAATCTTGAAGCTGATTGGTTTGTCGCTCGGTCACCTGACTCGTGGTTTTTGTGCAGTCTGCAGCCAGGCGGGCAGGGACGTCCTGCGCAAACTGCCAGACAACGACGACAACGCTGTGGCGGAGAAACGCCAACGGAGACCCGGTGTGCAACGCCTGCGGCCTCTACTTCAAGCTGCACAATGTAAGTAATAAACCTGCTCAGGATCTGCTGCTGCCGCCGCCAACACACACAGGTCTGCTGAATATTTCATGCCCTCATCTTGGACTCTTCTTCCTGTGAATATTTGATCTGACTTGTCCCTGCAGAGAATTTCCGTAGCACAGAGATAACACAAACTCTGATTTATTGGCAGTGGAGTGAGCTCAACCTGCAGTCTGTCTGCTTTTAAATAATAATTAAAATTAGATTAATTTCTGGGTGTTTGTACCCTCTTGGTTTTCCCCTCTGAACACCAATCTGCCTGATTCGTTTTGGGTCGCTTGGTGTCTTACCACAGGATTTCACATCTACAGGACGGACACCCCGGGGAGTCGTTTATCTCCCCTCTCCTGCACAAAGCTGTCACTCCCAATCAAACCGCCATTGTAGCTCCAGCTAATAATAATAATAAGCAGACTAACTGCTCTCAGGCCACATGTAGGTAATTTCTTCTCCCTCCTCTTCCTCCCCTCCTCTGCCTCTCTCACATGACAGAGTTTACTTATATCCCAGTGTGCAGGCACAGACTCTCCGCCCTGCTGCCCTGCTTGTCACGCAAGCGCCCTCTCTTAAATCACTTTCCCATGTTTCTCTTGGCCGATGGTTTGCCACTGAAAACAGACTGAGAGTGAGTTTAAACACAAAGAAGAAGAAGATTTCCAAGCTACTTATTAGCATCTGAACTGACCCCAACCTCTGAGTCAGTGGGTAAAAAGTGGCAGTGCGTTGTACAGGGGCGCCACGCTAGAGGGGGCGCCAGATGTTGGCGGAGTAATTATTTCTAGTTGGTATTTTCTGTATTTAGCAGCTGATTGTGCATTGAAAACCCCAGAGGGAGACTCTGTTATGTGTCTGCATACATTTCAGTACTTAGCTGGTTCTGACTCTGAGTAATTCTCAAATTGGTTTATTTGAGTAAATCTGGATTTCTGTTGGAGCTCGAATCCTATTCCAGGTTCTTGGAGTGAATTCTGGATAGATCTGTCAGGATTAGGATTAATTAGGACGCAAAACATTAGCATTAAGCTAGCTTGTGTTTGCACCTCCAGCAGACCCTGCTGAGTGAGGACGGGGTGGAACCGTCTGAGACTTACAGTATGTTTAGTTTTGACACCTCTGTCCCAGGCTGAGGTTTGACAGTACGGCGGGTGTGAACGCCTCGCTGTCTTTTCTCAGGTGGTCAACGGGTTCAGATGTTTGAAGTTTCAGGCATCAAAGAGGAAAGGCTCGCCTGGCTTTACGTAGCGTAACTCGTAGCCGGAGAAAGTTTCCCCCCACCACCGTGTGGAGTCGCAGGTTGGAGGAAGAAACCAGAGGAGATCTTTGCCCTCCGATAATCATTGACAGTCAGCTGAAAAATGCTCGGCTTTATTCTGAGAAGGAATCCCAGTCCTGCTTCCAGAGTCTCTTCATCCCAACCTGTAGGTAATGGCAGCTGGAGCCATTTTAGTCCACGCATGGCCAAGTGAACAAGGACTTGGCCGGCCGGCATCGTCTCTGCTTGAATGGCTTCCATCCGTCCCACTTCCATCTTCTATTTGTCCTCCTCTCTCTCTGAGGAAACACCACAGCTGCAAATATGTTTCAGTTTAAGATAGAAATCTAAATACCAGCCTGAAATGGACGAGTCGAGTTTCTGAAATGCATCAGCTCCAAATTGGTCACAAATGTTTATTTTTTCATGTTCATATCACAAGACAAAGTACTAATCTGCCGTCTTTCTGTCTCCTTTCGAGAGCAGATCAACCGACCTCTGACCATGAAGAAGGAAGGCATCCAGACCCGGAACAGGAAGATGTCCAGTAAGTCCAAGAAGAGCAAAAAGTCCCAAGACAACATGGACGACTTCTCCAAGAGCCTGATGGACAAGAGCAGCTCGTTCAGCCCGGCCGCCCTGTCCCGCCACATGTCCTCCTTCCCCCCCTTCTCGCACTCCAGCCACATGCTCACCACCCCCACACCCATGCACCCCTCCTCCAGCCTCCCCTTCGCCCCCCACCACCCTTCCAGTATGGTGACAGCCATGGGTTAAGGCCCCAGCGCCCTGGGCTCCCCCATCACCTCCACGCCCTTCGGTACCTCCGCTCCAGACTCTTCGGTTCGACCCAAGCGGGATCCTTTCTCCTCGGTTCTGTCTTATTTTTATAAAACCCAAGTGTTCCTCTGCGATGTAAATGCTTTGCAGACTCGAACTGACTGCGGCGCACTGACCTCCAGGGGGAAGGTTTCTGTTTTTCCAGCGGACGTTTCTCCTCCACCCGCCGCAGCTGCAGACTCCGCCCAACATGGAGCTCCATTGTGTATAAAAAGCCATTCCTCCACCGCAACACACCCAGTCCCTGCGACCCGCATCTCCTCACCTTCTGCCTGTGAAACAGGACCCATCCCTCTCTGCTTCCTTTCCTTTCCTCTTGTTCAGCTGAAGAAGAGGACAGACTGATCATATTTGTACAAATTGTATGAAATACAGTACATTTAATGAAGACTTTTTAATTAAGTAAGAAAAAAAGAAAACTTGCCCCTGGGCAGCTAACGACTAGAAGGGTACGAGTCGCAGCAGGTGCAGAGACTCCACCGAGCGAGTCCCGGAGGAGGAAAAGAAGCGAGAGGGAAAGACTTTGAGACAGGGCAGGCCTCAGATTTTGCCTGCATGAAATGTGTCGCATTAAGTTTGCAGAGATCCGGCGCCTCTGGCTGCCGGCTTCTCTCTTATTTTATTAGATTTTTTTCCTTTTTATTTTATTTTTTGGATGTGCTATACGTCTCGGGCAATTGGTTTTGTTGAAGCGCTCTCTCACACACACACACACACACACATGCACACACATACATTGGATCACCTGAAAGACTTTCTTTCTGCCCACAGATTATATGCATTGTGAAAAAAAGTTCCTGTATTTGTTATTTGTATGTATAAATCAGAGTACCAAAAATACGAAAGAAACAAAGATGTAGAATTATTTCTTTATGTTATGCAGACTGAATGGTTGTAAAAAATTAATAATAATCACTAGTGTAAAATATGACTGCTTTTTTTGTTTCGTATTTTTTTCTTTTTTTTGCTCTTTGAAAATAATAAACTAGTTTAATCTCTGTTGACATGTTAGCGCTGTGGTCGAGAGCCGTCTGTTCTGTGTTTCTGTGCTGTGTGATCTCCGGCGCTCTGCACACCCCCACCCACTCACCTACCCACAAAACCACAACCAGAGACACCCGGCCATATGTATACATACACACACACCTTTGTGCTCATATTCAGACATACATGTAGCTGTTCTGCTCCTGTTCTGTTGCTCTGCGTTTGCAGGAACAGCTTCAGGTCAGCTGAGCACAAACAGGAAGACAAGAAATAAACAACAGCGATGGAGGAACAAGTCAAATGGCACGGCTGAAGGTGCTTTTGTCTCATCCTGTTTCTACATAAATACAGATTCATCCATGTTTTCTTGATTTAAAGCTGCACAATTTCCTAATATTATTCATAATCAAGCCATGAAATGAAACCTGCGATATCTGTAGCATGAGATGCTTCGAGTCTTCAGCTGGGACAGAACAGGGACCTGCATGGATGAAGCCGCAGGTTTTATCAGCAGCCCTGCAGCTGAAGGTCCAATGCATTCAGAATTCACATCTGCAAATAAAAATGTCTCCATGTCACAATAAAATGTTCTCCTATAAACTACAAACACACTAAACCATGAGCAACCTGCAGCTGAAGCACTTTCTAACTTCTCTTCACCTGCATGCTGAACCCTTCCTGCAGGTTTCGGCCTCCGTTGACTCCAGAGCAGAATTTTAAGTGTTTCAAACCTCTTTAACCTTTCTAACATCATTATCATACCAGGAATTCACAGGCAGCGTCTGCCGCAGATTAATGTACAAACAAGTCCACACAAAACTGCAGCCGTCGCAGTTTCCTCAGTTTTCTTTCTGCTTGGTGCAGGTCAGTCCACCACCGCAGCTGTGAGCCAGCTTTCATGACGCTTCACTCTGGAAAACAAGGAGAAAGGACCAATACAAACTTTAATGGAGGAATGATTAAAAAATTGACTCTTTGACCCATTATAAACCAAGATGAAATTTAAATATTTAAAAAAAATGATGGAATCACTTTGTCTGTGATGTTTGCTCTTTTTGTTCCCTTTTGTTTTAACCTTTTACAAACATCACAAAGCTTTGGATTATTCCTTTCACAGCAGACTTTACTTTTCAGCTTATATGAGATTCTGTAGGAAAACATGTAATTAAACCGTTTTCACTGAAGAGTGAGGCTCAGATTTTAAATATTAAACCTCCAGTTTGGTATTTTAAAAACTGATACACTTATAAATAATTTATTTTTCTGTATTTTAATCTACATTTGTATTGTTAGGATCTCATCTGACCATCATATTGTCGGTATTATACTGTCATCCTACTGTTTTGCATAAAAAACAACTTTAAAAATTAAAAATGTGAAAATTATAATTGAAAACCTGCTAAGAGCGCTGTGCCCTGTTTACTCTGACACCCCTGGATAAAATCTGGTCAAAGTCTCAGAAGTTAGTTGGAGAAAATTAGAGAACATACAGCATGAAGAGGAAGGAAAAGTTCAAGTGCTGTGAATACTTTAGAAAGGCACAAACTTTGACCTTTGACTTATCCAGACATAAAACAGCGACAAAGAGAATCAAAACGTCAAGTTGACGGATCAACAACAACAACAACAACCTCAGACTGTTTGTTTCCAGCTGTTTGTCACAAACAGACAGATTGTTCACAATTCTTAACTGAATCTGTAATAATCCCAAAGATAAAACAGATTCTTAAATGTAAAACAGGATAAAAGTTTTAAGGTGATTATTTGCTGAAAACACGACAAACAGAAGATCAGCTGAAGGATGAAACACCTCAGGTCTTCTACCTGGTCGGACGGTCAGGTTCTGCTGCTGCAGGTAGATTTGACCTCACTGTGGATCATCATTCAGGAGGAATTTCACTCAAAGGAACACAAATTTATATATAATATATAATCTCATATTTTATCATATTGTGTTACATATTCTGACATTTTGCTTCACATTCCATCGTATAGGATCTCATCTCAGTTTATATTGAATTTCATCACATTGTCTCGCTTCAGATAATATTTCATAACGGCATCCATACATCTAACGTACTTCTGAGTTGACGTCACACTTCCGGGAACTGTGTAGCTGACGGCCATCTTGGAAGGCAGAATGGCGTCAGACGCGGTGAACAAGCTGTTGGGGAATATTTATTTTATTTTTTTATTGAATTAAATGTTATTTTAAGATAGTGAAGGTTACCTGATGTTGGACGGACGGAAAGCGCAGTTTTTACTCGTTTGAGCGAACCGGAGAATCTGGGTCGGAAACATCAGCCTTGATGATTAGCCGTGGAAAACATCAGGAATCTGCCCCATCGCTTTTATTCCGGTAAAATATATATTTTATATCTAGCATTTTGTGTGTTGGAACTATTCTGTTCATGATTTGGTAAATCTCTGCTGAGGTTGGTGTAGATACGCTAAGCTAAACCGCTACATGCTAAACACTTGCTCTGCCTGCATCCAGCATCGGTTTATGGTAATAACTTTGGAAAATAAGCTATAGGTAAGATAAATATTAGTGATATTTACTATTGCACTTACAGCAGACCTAGCAACAGCAGCTTAGCTAATGTATCTTTTATCTGGAAGCTAAGACATCTGTGGTGCTACATGTAGGTCAAAGGTCATTCTCAGCAGCAGCGGTTTTTGTAGACTTGTCTTTCTCCTGCACTTTGGCATTTTGTTGGAGTTGATGGCCTGGTTCATTATCTGAGCTGTGAACCACCATCTCTCTGCCAAGATGGTGGTTCAGTGGCGCGGATCACTTCCGGTTCAGACTTGTGGGAACAATGCATCGCATCTTTTCATACCTCATCATTTTGTGTAACATAGTACCGTATTGTAATCAGCACTTTTGTTCATATCATATTTGTAAATGTATTTATGTAAGTTCTAGATTCTTATGTCTCTAACATTTAAACCTTAAAGGGACAGTACTGTGTATTTTTGTGCTGTTTTGTAGCACACTGAAGTTACCTTCACGGCTTATAGAAAGCCGAAAATTCGAAAGAAATTTCTTTTGAAATCAAATTTTGAAAGAAATTTGATTTTGCAATTTGAAGCCTTGAAATTAGCGTCAATTTCAATGAGCTGCAGAAGTGGCTCCTGTAGCTCAGAGGAGGAGTTTTGTGGAAATGGGCGGAGCTTGGTGACAGCAAGCGTTTAGGCAGCCCTGAATGGTTGCCATGGAGATTAAAGGATCCTCTAACATGCCTGAAAGAACCAAAGCAACACTCCAGGTGTGACTGGTGAGGGAATTATTACATGATGCTAAGAAAGCTGATTTTAAATAGCAGCCCTCCTTTAATGCTAACATGATGTTCATGATTCGTTTCTGCTTTCTGCAACCTGAACGTCTGCATAACTCACAGCAGATCCCTTGTTCCCCCCCAAAAAAACTTCCCAGAAACTCAATACGTGTATATGTTGGGATGTGTGTTGGTAGGAATGTGAGCAGCAGTCTCCTCCTCGCTCTGCAGAACTTCGGTATTTGGCATCATTTGTTTCTGAGCCGCTGTGACCAATCGGGAGATTTGCTCCTGTGTTTTAATAGTGAGGTCACGGGGGCATGTGGGATGAGAATGGAGCACAGTGTGTGTGTGTGTGTGTGTGTGTGTGTGTGTGTGTGTGTATAAAGGGATAAGGAGAGCTTTGCCCTGTGGTGGAACCCCATGACCTCTGGTTGACCTCTCCGGCCGCCAGGGTGACTGGAGGTGCGGCTCCTGCTCAGGTGAGGACGGAGCGCCGTGTGATCTCCTCTTGATCTCGTCTCGGTCGCCCCAAAGCGCTCCGTCTCCCTCTCTTCCTGCGTCTGCCTCTCGTCTTTCAGGTGAGCACGATGACAGATTTGTTGGCGTAATTGGCTCTCGGGGACAGTCCGTCTTCGCCGCCGTCTCCAGGTGGGGTCAGGCGCGGGGTCGCGGTCGGGGAGGATTGTAGCGACTTTGGAAAATTAGCTCATCTTTGAAACAAACGTAAATAAATGTTCTGGTTAAAATTTGGGTTATTTTTCTGCAGATTGAGAAATGATGAACACGCCACAGGAAGCAGGATGTGCTTTTTTCACCCCACCTTTTCCTTCTTTTAAATATAGTTGGTCAAACCTCCTCCTCTCTTGCCTCAGATATGATCTGCTTTGTTTTCATATGAAACAGAAAATATGTTTTGTTGTTCTAGCCATATTGGTTAGTCGGAGGGACCAATATGTGTCAGTGTGGTCAGGTGTGGGGAAGCAGGTTGTGAGCTGTGGGCTAATGATTCTTCCCCGGCCCACAATTCAAACCAGATTCTGTCTGTTCACACCGAGCGCTGCACTTACACTGATCTAGAGAAACCCATAGGAAACCTCGGAAATGCTGACATGAATTAAACATTTCACAAAGAAAAGGCAGCAGCTGGGAATCTTGTTTCTTTTCTGGAGAAACATTTTAAAAGAGTTTTAAAGAAACAGATTTAGGTGAATCTGGGGTGTTAAAGTCTGCAGACTGGAGAACTTTCTGGCCCAGTTTGGCTTCGGTGCCGTCGACCACAACAGGCTACAGCGTCGGACCTTCAAGATGGCTCACATCTCACCAGGTTCTGCTTTTCAGTGGAGTCCCTCAGGGTCGTGTTTGAGGAATACTTGTGTTTTCAGCATGTACAGTTATTTCTCATCATTTAGATCAGGGGGGTCCAACGTCGGTCCTGGAGGGCCGGCATTCTGCGTGTTTTAGTTCTCTCCCTGGTTTAAGGCACCTGGATCAGATGTTGGCTCATTAAAGGCCTAAGAAGAACGTTGACCTGCTGAGAATGTTGTTACTGAACTAAAACATGCTGGATGCCGGCATTTTTCAGACACCAGAAACCATGAAGTGGCTGTCTAAAGACGTCAGGGAGTTTGTTTTAAAGTGCTTTAGTTGATTTTAGAAGCAGTAGAAACACACATGGAAGAACAAAAACATTCAAAATGTGAATTTTAGGTAACAGATTTCCATTCCTTTGTGCTGTGAAGCTCCTAACTTTATGCCCGATCGTTTGAAGTCGTTTGAATGCATTTTAGCTCCCATTTTTAACCCTTTAAAGTCAACTTGTTAGTTTTTACAGTAAATAATTATTTTTTCTGCTCTTAGTCATTTTTCTGCTTATTTTCTTTTTGTTGCTATTATCTGTGAAAGCTGCTACAAAAATAAAACTTCCTGATGTTAATTAAGCAGAAATCTGAAAAGCTGTGCAGGAACCATTGATCATCTGAGTGACACTTTAAGTGGGTCAGATTTGCACTTTTCACCTGCTTCCTCTCTGGGGAGGTCAGAGGTCAGAAAGGTTGGTGCAGACTGAGGTTTCTGCTTCTAGGGACAAATCTGTGACTTTGTTTGTTTCCCCCAGACCTTGATGTTCGGTAGAACATCTCAGTCAGTTCCTTCATGCAGAGAAATGGATCAATTGGGTTTTTCTGTGGGGATTATGAGAGTGCTGCTGGACGCTGTGAATGTTTTCCTTCACCTCTCACCTGAAAATGAACCCTTTTAAAATTCCAGTGGAATCTGCCAAACTGACCAGAACCAAAGACTTTCCTGTCGCCACAGGCCAAACCACGAGCGCCGACGCCAAGGTACTGTCTAAAAACCCAAAGGTTTTTACTAATCATCTCAGATCTGAAGGTTATATTCTTCATTTTCTGGTTTATTGGTTGTTTCTGCTGCATTTCCTTTGGCCTCAGTGTTTCCAGGTTTCAGGGCTGCTAACTCTGGTCCTGTCAGGTCAGGTGTGCAGCTCTGCATGCTGATCCAGCAGTTATTTAGCAGAGCAACTCCATTTTTATCATCAGGGTTTCTGCATCATATCAACTTTCCTCCGACCTGCAGATGAAAGAGGACAGCTAAGTTTTGTAAATGTAGTTTTTGTCAGTTTAGGTTCAGTTTTGTTGCCTAAACAGAAACATCAAACAAGAACCAAATAGTTCAGTTATTGTTGTCAAATTAATGCAGAAAAGAAAATCTCTGTGTGTAAGTTGAGGTCACCAAATCTTAGTCTGAGCATTCTGGGCTTTTATTTTGAAATGCAGTGTATGATAAGCCCCAATGTGGTTTTTGATCATCTCCTTGTTGTTTGTCTATATTCTAATGTTGCCATATTCAGTTCATTTCTCTGTTTAGTTGATTCTTTGTGCACTCAGGTTTATTCCTCTCATATCTGCTGCTCAGTTTGTGGTCGGCTGATTTTTCTCTCTTCTGCTCCAGCTGTTCCACATCTCCTCTGATTCGTTCCTCTGGTTCCCTCGTTGTGTTCAGGCTGCTGGGTTTTCACCGTTTCTCCTCCTGACCTGCTCCGACCGTCATTCTGCCAGTAAGTTTTCTTCTTTATTCATTGTTAAAAACTCAGTTAGTCTCTTTCCTTCCTGCATCCTGCTGCAGTGAAGCTGGTGAAAACCTCTGGAATAAGCAGGATAGTTTTTTAACTCCACCGCTATCAGAAAACTAACATCACATCACTTATTGCAGAAATGCTGATAATATTCCTGAGTTTTGTCATCGGAGCTGGAAAACGTTCATCTTTAACCCTTAAAATCCCCTTTGGGACCAGATGATCCTAATTCTTGTTCCTCATATCACGACTCTTAAAAAACTGGGACGTTTGTGTTCATTGATGTGAAAATTCAGAGTGTAACTCAGAGGAACGTCGGTGGATTTAGGTTCAGTCCAGCACTGCACTGCAAAAACACAGAATCCTACCAAGTATTTTATTTTCTGGTGACAAGATCTCAGTACACTTAAAATAAGACACAAAAGAAACTTTTCAACAAGATATAAAAGTTTGTTTTATATCAATAATTATTTAATATTAATAAAAAGTTTTAGTTCAACTGACAAACAAACTTTTATATCTGTTGAAAAGTTAGTTGTAAGTAATTTTTGGCTTATTTCATGTGCATTATAATTTAATATTACTATATTAAATTCTCAGTACGATGAATTGTTTTGCAGTGTGAAGTTTCCTGCAGAACAAACTCACAGCTCACAGAACAACATGTTCATTTTCATTCATCCTTCATCTCCTTCAACACGTCTGAATCCCAAACAAGATCCAGAAAACACAAAATCATTTGATCAAAACATGATTATGGGATTTGGATAATGATTTTTCAGGGTGAAAATCTCCCATTCTCCTTTTGTTAGTGAGGACCTGGAGCGCTGCGCCGTCTGTGAGTTCTCCTCTCATGCCACTTGGAGCTCAGCTGCCTCGTGTTGCATTGTCTCCTTAACAATCGTAAATTTGAACCATAATCTCCCGTCACAACACAGCAGATAAAAGATAATTATCTCTTTTAACTGAGGCACCCTGAGGCCTGTTGGACGGCCTCGCAGACAACATGCCTAAACCCTCATCCCACACACACACACACACACACGCACACACACACACACACGCACACACACACACACACACACACACACACACACACACACACACACACACACACACACACACACACACACACACACACACAGCAGAAACAGCCATTCTCTCTCAAGCACACATTTGCAAACAGGCTTGGTTGTTGGCTGCAACTATGTTGGGAATAATCAACCATTTATTGTTTTTATGACATGCATTTAAACTATTAGAGAACAGTCCAACACCTGCAGGATTTCTGATGTGAAGATTTCCTCGTCTTCAGACCCAGATTGGACTTTAAAACGTTCCCAGGTTCAAACTCCTGCAGCATGTTGAGGCGATTGAAGAGCGAGTCAGAGGTGAAATCTGGGCGTGGCTGGAGGAGGATTTGGGCTGAAAAGAGCCAGACTAGAGACTGACTGTTTTAAATGAGAATCACATCAAACTTACATGTTTACTGTTAAATCTCAGCTTTTCTTATTTTGTTTTTTTGCTGAGTTTATTTTGTATTCAAAGTATTCAAAGGATAAAAATTGACGTCATTATATTGAAAATCATGAGCTTTTATATTCTACCTGGTTGTTGTGTTTAAAGGTTTATTTTCATCAGAACGGTTGTTGAGGCTGTTAGTGTAGTCAGTATGTTCCAGCTTCTCAGAAGTGTTTGTGCGGCTGCAGGGGGACGTTTTCCACTTGGACTGATGTTTACTATTTGATCTGGTTTGGAAACAGAACATGTCAGCGCTTCGACAATCTGTCTACACTGCAAAAACACAACATCTTACCAAGTAGTTTTTAGTCTCTAGTGGAAATATCTGACTATACTAAAAAATAGACAAAGGGAACTTTTTAGCCATTCATAGCAGATTTTTAAGTCAGCAATTCTTGAAAATTGATTTAAAAATCCTATTTCCTCTGCTAGATTAATGAAAAATGTCTTGTTATAATAATCTTCCAGTAGAACCATTTCATCAATAGTCAATAATTATTGACTTAAAAAGCTACCATATCTTGCTGAAAAGTTACTTGTAAGATATCTTTGTCTTATTTTAAGTGTAATAAGATATTTGCACTAGAAAATAGACAAAGATACTTGGTAGGATTTAATGTTTTTGCAGTTTAAGTTTTGAAAGAAGCAGCAGATTCAGTTTTTCTCCGATATTCATGTATTCCCAGTCCTTTTCCCAGTATTCCCAGTCCATTCCATGCTGCGCGGCGCGCCCCAGTCTAACGGTTGTGCCCAGCCTCTGGGCACAACTGAAACCTTCACCTGGTTAAGCCTCTGGCAGCGCCTCATTTGCATGGGCCTGAGTCCAGAAACTGTCACTGGGGTTTACCCGGCCCGGTCTGAAGTGTTCCCCTTTCCTCTCAGGCAGCTAGCAGGCCGCCTAATCACCTGAGCCGAGCAGCTAGTGACTAACTGGCATCAGAGAGGCAGAGCAGACAGGTGTTATGAACTTGGCACCGTCTTCTGAGCTCTATTTGAGGAGTTTGTTTTGAAAAACGCCCAGTTTCTCTCTGGGCCAAGTCATGTGCTAACAGTCTTTTAATAAACTGCTAGAAGTTGGTATCACAGGACAGACGCAGCAGCTTTAACTGTTTCCTGTTAGCATGCAGTTTCGGTTTGAGGTGACTTCAGGTAAACTCTGCAGTTAAAGTCGGCTCAATGTGCCACGAGCATCCAGAACGAAGCTGAGGGCGAAACGTTTGATTTCAGTTTCCAGATGAGACGTCAGATTATCGAATACGATACTGACTCAGAAACTGGAATCAAGATAAAAATACATTTCAAAGTTTTAGTCATCTGTTCTGGAATCCTGGTTCTGGATATTCCTGTTCCTCATCGTGGCTGCATGTGTGTCCATCTCTACTGCACCGTTAATTCATTCCAGTGTATTTATCCAGCTAAAATTCACAATCAAAGTTGATAGTTTTCTATCTCAGAGCCCAGCAGAACATTTTCAGTGTTCAGTCCTCCTGGAGAAGCTTGCAACAACAGTGGAGAGGAAAAACTCCCAGCAGAACCAGAACCTGGTTCAGTCACTTTTCCATCAGGATGTAGAAACCTGTCTGATTCCTGTGGCACATTATTTCACTTGTAACTAATACTTTTTCATCAATATTAAGGAAGTTTCAGCTTATAAAACCTCCTATTTCTATCTGTAAAGTTTTTATTCCAAGTGTATTTAGATATTTACAGAACCCTACGGACCAGAACCACCAGGCACCGGAACAGCTTCTTTCCCACAGCTGTCACGCTGTTGAACGCCTCCTGACATAAAACATAAACTATAAGGGCTGTACTCCCCTATCCTCTCATACAACAATAACACATGGACTATCCTCACACACACACACACACACACACACACACACACACACACACACACACACACACACACACACACACACACACACACACACACACACACACACACACACACATATCACGGACTGTTTTCTTCACACACACATACGACCTGTACATTTTATCTGCCATTATTTATCTATGATCCATTCCCTAACATTCTTGTATAATCAGTATAATCTGTGCATATAGCTCCCATATTTATATTTATACACAATATCTATATCTCTTGCTATAACCTCTTATAGTCCATACATACATAGTCTTGTACATCTGTGAATAAATATTTATATCTCATAGAGCACTTCTGGATAGATGCAAACTACATCTCGTTGCTTGTACTTGTGACAGTGCAATGACAATAAAGTTGAATTCTATTCTATTCTATTCTATATTTGTACTAAAGCAAAATATTTAAGATTTCAATGAAACAAAAGAACGTGAACTGAATGTGATCGGCCTCCTTCAGTGTTTAATGTTGGTGCTCTCTGTGGTGAAAGTTTTCAGCGCTGTGTTTTTATCTGACTGTGAGGATGTTGGATGAGTTCAGGAGAGACTTTAAACCGAATACCAGCACAGGTGAGCGCTGCTGGCGGCTCCGCCTCAGAAAGCCTGGATCCGGCTTCCAGCTAGAGTCCAGCGCTAACTGAGAACCTGCCAGCAGTTAGACACAGTTAGCTACCTGACTAACAAAGGGACTGCTGTGTCGGTCACTGTCCAGAGCCCCGGGCTGTTTACACATGCCATTGTCTCCCACGAGCCAATCAGACAAGCCTTATTAGATAAATAAGGCCGTGTGGGCCAATCGTTGGCAGGACGGTGGATCTGGGTCGGTTATCTGCTGCAGAACCTCAGGAAGTGAGGCGAGTGGAGAACTCCTCCCTCAGACGGTTAACTCTGATTGGGCAGCAGAGCTGAACTTAGTCAGGTTGAAGTAGGATGTCTGGGTTTATTCTGCAGGTTTGGTTGAAGACTTGGACCCAGCAGGAAAACATCAGGCAGAAAGAGTTTACAGATAATACAAAGTTTTGTCTTAAAGACAACTTCACTGCAAACTTTTACCTACACAAGTGTTTCTGTCTAGTTTCTAGTGCAAATATCTCAGTCGACTAGAAATAAGACAAAACTAACCAAGTACCTTCTGAGCAAGATATGGGAGCAATAACTTGAATAGTCAATAACTATTCAAGTTATTGCTTGTATAGTTAATAACTTGAATATTGATATGAATTATTTGTTCCACTGGCTGATAAAATGGGAAAAATGTCTTGTGATAAGTGAAGAAAATCTACCAGTAAAGCGAAATATTTTTATATGTAATCAAACCTCGGTCTGAGTTTGGTTTCAATGTGAACACCAAGCGGACCGGAGAGCACTCCTAAAGCAGGAAGTGCACTGCAGTGTAGGGCATTCTGGGTAAATACAACCAAAGCTAACATGCTAGCCTAGCACTAGCAGCAGAAATGGCTCCTGGGCTTTAGCTTAAAGAGAAATCCTCCAACACTAAAATCTGACGCCTCCATCTTGTTTCCATCTGGTGAAGAAGGAAGTTGCTCTCAGAGTCTTCAGAGGTTTTTGTGTCGTTTTCTTCAGTGGTTCTTGGTGCAGCGCCCCCACAGGCCAGGAGGGGAACAGGTTGGTTTGACTCAGAACCACAGCAGCTGGAGGAGGAGCAGATGATGGAGTTCTGGTTCCAGTAGAACCGGGTCAACCGGACTTAAGGAGGAAAACAGCCTTAAAGTTTAATGAAGTGAAATCAGAGCATCTTCTCCTGGAACGCCGAGCTGACTCCTTCAGACTAACGTCTAACAAATGGGACATCTTGGTGTATCACCAGACTCCATCCCCCAGTCCTCCCAGTCCCGTTTCCTCTGGGTGTGTTCAGAGTGAAACTGCTTTCTGCCAGCTGTAGCGTCCCGACCCGCGGCTGAGCATCCAGACCCACGGCTGAGCGTCCAGACCCGCGGCGGAGCGTCCAGACCCGCGGCGGAGCGTCCCGTCTCGCGGCGGAGCGTCCAGACCCGCGGCGGAGCGTCCAGACCCGCGGCGAAGCGTCCAGACCCGCGGCTGAGCGTCCAGACCCGCGGCGGAGCGTCCCGTCTCGCGGCGGAGCGTCCTGACCCGCGGCGGAGCGTCCCGTCTCGCGGCGGAGCGTCCAGATCCGCGGCGGAGCGTCCCGTCTCGCGGCGGAGCAGTCGTCGGCTCCAGCAGCAGGTCATGGCTGCTCTGTGATCATGCAGCCGTGGAGCTCAGAGTTTAATGTTTAGCAGTCGGTATTTGCTCTGTAACTTCACATGAGGAGCCTGCGGCGCTCCGCTGTGACTGCCAACATGAAGCCCACAGCATGCCAGAGAAAAATTAAAAATGTTAAATCATGTGAATAAAATCATTACATTAACTCTGGCAAACTATATGCTGGGTGTTTCTATTCTGTCTGCTCTAGTTTCTGAAAGTGAAAGCTTAATAAGTTCTTCATTGACAGTTGTTCTTTGATAAAATAATTTATTGATTAATAAGTGAGCAGAGTGTTTGGCATCGCTCCGTGGATTCCTGCCTGCAGCGTCTCCGTCTGTCGCTCCCACCGTAAGCTTTGGCTCGACTTTCCAGTTCACTCAGATCTGATATCCATAAACAAGATCTGCTCTGATGACGGAGGAATAAGAGGCAAGAGCAGCAGAAACCAAATAAAGGTGGGAAAAAACAAACGGTGAGGAGAATCTGCATGATGATGGAATTTGGGTTTAGATTTCTGTCACCATGGAGGAATCCTGCTCCACTCTCCTTTAAAACCTCACTTCAGGTCTTTCTGCTCAGCTTTTCAGTGAGGTTGAAGTCTGGACTTCGACTAGACCACTCCAGCACCTTTGGTTTTGGACCAAGCTTCAGATGGGTTTGACTTGGTAAAGCCCCCATCATCACCCCCCTCCTCCATGCTTTGAGATGCTTTGAGCTGTTAGTTTTGGTCTCATCTGTCCTGAGGTTGCTCTCTAACCCAGCCATACTGGCTCAGCATGACCTTTAACCTCCTGGTAGAGTCTGAGATGAACCGGTTCTGGTCCAGTTCTGTTGGCTCTGAGCGACATTAGATAACTTGGCGATGGCGATATCTTCCTGTTTACTGCTTTCCTCTCTTTCTGGTCTGTACTTCCTGCTCTGTGACCTTTAGTGCTTTATGTGACCTTTAGCATTTCTGCATCATTTGTGTCCAGTTAAAGTCTCTGAATGTGAGTTCAGTCTGATCCAGACCTCTAATCACAGACAGAAGCTGCTGAGCTTCTTTTCTCCTCCAGATTTGGCCCAAACTGAATCTAGCAGCACTCGATAAAACTTTCTTTAGTGATTCTGATTTCACCGAGTTACAGACCCACCAGTTAGCTTCTCGCTAACTGGGCCCAGAACCTGAGTGGGGTGGTTTGTTCTTTAATAGAGACATTAACTTTTACTCTGTTGTGCTTCAGGGAGACTCCTGAGAGCATCTCTGAGCTGCAGAATAAGCAAAGTGAAGACACGTGAAGACAGATCGGCTCTGCGGCGGCGAGAGAGAGCGATCTGTCAGAGAGCTCTGCAGAGAGCAGGCTCGGCTCTGGGTTGCGTAAGACGAGGAGATGAAAAGCGGGAATGTCTCGCTGTCAACACCCGTCCCAAACGACACGGGGTTTGTTTATCTGAGCGCCTGGTGATCTGCAGCGTGAACCAGGAAGCAGCAGGTGCCTCGCTCCAACGGCCGGCTCCGTGCCGCGTTGCGCCGCGCCGAGCCACAGACAGGATAAACAGGTTGGGAGTCAGAGGGAAACCGGGGGAATTAGCTCTGACTACTTCACTGTAAAATGTGAAAGTGTAAGCTATTTGTTGTTTCCCCCCCAGCTGGCGTTTATTAGTGTTGTCTTATTGCGGCTCTGCTGAACAGGCTGGCCGGCGGCGGCGCCTGGCAGCTCGCGCTGGGATAAAGCAGCCAGCCAGCGGAGAGGCTGGCATGGCGGACGCTCAGCCTCCATTATGCTCCCTTTGTGGCTCGGTCACTCTCTGCTGCTCTGGCTGCGTGTCCCTCAAACAGACGCTCCATGTCAGCAGAAATGAGCTTTTTCCTCCTCATTCATCCCGCCTCTTTCTTTTCTTCTTCTGCTATTCACTCGGCTGTTTCTCCAAACGCCGTTACAGGAAGTCCTGATCACACAGTCTTAGTGCATTAACACATCTGCAGCTTAACCTTGAGAGCCGGCCTGCTGCAGCCGAGCGCACACACAACTTTGGAAAACAAAGTTATTCCATACAAAAGTTTGGCTCAACAGTGCAGCCATTGTCTTATGTAATGTGTGATGGTGCAGAATGCTGCAGCGTCTCCGGTTGCTGCAGTCGCTGCCAGATGGGGGAGGTGAGCTGAAGGGGAATATGAAGAGGAGGACTCGGGTGACCAGTTTTACCTGGAGCTGACTCGGGCCGGTCCGGACCTGCAGGAGGGAGAAACCCTTCCTCCAAACCTTCAGCTTTATCGCGTCATCTCCATCAATGCTGCAGCCTTTGCGCCTTCCTGCTTCTCAGGGGCTTTCTGCTTCAAATTCCAAACTCATGAAAATGTCTCTGTAATTGTTGGCTCAGGAGGCAGAAACAGAAAAAACTCCCACATACCGAAACGCGTTGGATAAATAAATGGCTCTGCTTTCCTTTGGCGGCACAGCGACAGGCTCTTTATCACCTTTATGTTTCACACTTGGTAATTAATCAGCTGCAGGAGGTTAGTGGTTTGCCGATATCACTCACTGGAAACCATTTCTGAAACCAAAACTGTATGAAGCCCCTGCAGAGAGAAACGCTCGAGGGAATCCGCCTCATCACCTTTTACCTTTTATCACTTCTGGTTAAAAATGTTCTACAGCTTCTCTGAGCTGCTGCAGGAACCAGAGACAAAACTAGTTTAGCAAACAAACAGAAAACAAGGGATGGCGTATGAAACAGGCCACAGTTAATTTGTAATTTATATTCAAATTTAATTACAGTCCTTTCTATTCTTTCTATTCAATTCTATTCTATTCTCTTTCAATGTATTTATTTATTCCTGGTTCACCAATAAACTACTCTGGTAATCTGAACATGTTTGTGCTAGAACCTTTGTATTTGTGTGCTTCAGTTGACTCCAATAGGACATATTTATGAAAATAAAAACTAATTGTTATAGAGGTTCTAAGCAAGCTCTAATTTAGCTGTAATTAAGATTTAAATTTCTGTAAACACAGTGTGAGATAATAATCTGAGTTTTCCTTTACAGTTTGAAGTTTTATAATACAAGTGTTTGAGTCCAACAGAGTGAACTTTGTTTCACTGGCCGCTGAAGTTAGCATGATAGCAGCCTCTCTGTTGTTAGCATGATAGCAGCCTCTCTGTTGTTAGCATGATAGCAGCCTCTCTGTTGTTAGCATGATAGCAGCCTCTCTGTTGGTAGCATGATAGCAGCCTCTCTGTCGTTAGCATGATAGCAGCCTCTCTGTCGTTAGCATGACAGCAGCCTCTCTGTTGTTAGCATGATAGCAGCCTCTCTGTCATTAGCATGATAGCAGCCTCTCTGTTGTTAGCATGATAGCAGCCTCTCTGTCGTTAGCATGATAGCAGCCTCTCTGTTGTTAGCATGATAGCAGCCTCTCTGTCGTTAGCATGATAGCAGCCTCTCTGTTGTTGTGATTATGATGTGTGCGACGTGATATTTGTTCCCCAGGGAACCTGAGCTCCTCAGATTAGAGAAGTCGTCCTGCTTCCACTGAGAGTGTGAATGAGTTTCAGATCTTTAGCGTGGCTCGTCGTCTCCGCTGAAGTTTCCTCCAGGAGTTCAGACAGGTTCGTCCTGTGGCCGTTTGTTTTGGCGTCAGTGTGAAACTGAAGGTTGCAGCGTTGCGTTCAGCTGTCGCTCCTCTCAGGTGAATGACGGATCCTGAAACCTTTCAGTGGAACCTTGCTCAATCCGGGCCGCTGCTAACAGACGCTCACCTGGACAGGTGGAGGACGCTCCTCTGAACATTACAGTTAGTCTGAATCAAGAATAGAATAATTTTATCTGAGAGGATTCACCCAGCAGCCACGTTGGGGCCTGCGCCGCCGCTTGAGAAGCCTGTGCGCTCCGGGTCCATAAGCGGCCGGTAATGGCCTCTCAGATCAGTGTCAGCGCATGTTTAGATTTAATTAGTGGCCAGAGAACAGGTCTCTGTGTGCGAGTGCATCCACTTAAAGGCCCTCATTGGATTTTCACCTCCACAATGGAAAGACTAAAGCGTCAATTCTGGTAATCCTATATCTGCACTTGGTGGCCTGTCCCTGGAGGGCAATGCAGCGCTCCGTGTTTTTCATTCATTTGTCATAAGACATATTTGTTGCATTTAAATGTGCCTTAAGTGTGTGTGAGACTGAGAGCGTGCATCTGCTCGCACAGGGCTTTGGATTGATTGAGCGCTGAATTGCCGGTCCCCTGGGTGTTTTTTGAGCGCCTTGTTGTTTCTGTTTTGTGGGTCCACAATGGGCCTGTGTGTGTGTGTGTGTGTGTGTGTGTGTGTGTGTGTGTGTGTGTGTGTGTGTGTGTGGGAGGAGTGCAAGGCTAAGAATGCATGCATGTGTTTGCGTGAGCGGTGAAGAGGTGGAAGGAGAACGCAGCGTATTCTAGAGTTGCCAAGGTCTTAAGCAACAATAAACTGGAACAAAAAACCGTTTGCTTCGGGTGATTCCAGTTTTTAGAGAGGATGTTCAGGGAGACGGAAAAGGTCAAAGTTCGTTTCCAATTCAGGATTTACTTCATTTTTTTACCAAAATAAATGAAGCTCTATGGCTTCAGGGCTCAAATGGGAATTGAACCCGAACCATTTTTTTTATTTAATGTTATTTATTGATTTAAAAAAGTCTGATTAATTATCAGCATTTTAATCAGAAACGATCTAAAAATGTGCAAAAAATTTTATTCAAAATTCCTTTTTTCTGCTGAATTATTGAATAAATATGAGTATATGACATATGAGCTCAATAACTAAAATATGTTTTTTAGTTTTTAATGTGTTTTTCATCCATCAGATTGAAACAAAGTGTTTCAGGAAGCCCTGAACATTCAGAGAGCTTCTTTAGAACAGTGGACTGAGGACGCTTATGTTAGCGTTAGCAACATGTTTAGCAATAAGATGCTATTTTTGGCTTGAATAGCATCGCTTGTAGGCTAACTCCTGTTAGCACAACAATAGTTTCCAGCGTCCAGTCAGATTGTTTTTTGAAGCAGAAATTTGACCCCATCAGGTCGAGAGAAGCAGCTTTTAGTCCTTCACTGTTAGCAGATGTAGCTTGTGCGTCAGATTTACTGGTGTACCAGAAACACGTGGTTACAAAGGTTCCAGAAAAAATACAGTTAAATCTAATCGGTGTATTAACATGACAATGAAGTGGTTAAAGTCCTGTCTGTAATTTATCCAGCCAATCCGAGGGCAGGTCACAGCTATCCACCCAAACCCCGCCCACTGTCGACACCCAAAGGAGGTCCCCACAGCAGTGTCTGACCTCATTCAGCCATTTCAAACTGCTGTCTTCTCATTGGTCCTTTGTTGTTAAAATTTGTGCAGAAATGTTTTCCTCCATCTTGTGCTACTCCTCCTCCTCTGCTTGACCGGCCCGGTGTGACCAGTAGGCCTGATGAAACCTGGGATTGTTGCAGGTCCTGAGCAGCACCTGGCCATCTGGACGCCCGGAGCCGTAATGGACGCCCGTCCGGCCCCCAGGGGTTCGCTTTGGGATCTGATGGGGTTCGTTTTAAAGGCCTTTCATTGGGAGAACGGAGTCGGACCGGAGGAGCTGTGAGCTGCAGTCGGGGTCAGCGGGGGTTACCGGGAGATCCACGACCCCCGACCCGCTACCTGCCTCCTGCTGCCATGGCGACAGGTGGCGAGAGCCGGGGTTGGTGCCGCAGGTGTGAGTCTGATTCAGGTTACCTGCACCGCCGCTCTGTCGGACCCAGAGCGAACGTTATTAAATCTCAGAGCGACAGGAAGCAGGAAGTGACCTCTATTGTAGGAACACCTGGGGATCCTCAGCACAGGTGTGTCTGACTGAAAGTCAAACTTTCTAACCAGGAAGGCTTTTATAAGCTGGATGCCTGACTGAAATTATACAATAAATGCACATCCACTCATTCTTTTTATTGGTTATTTAAACTAATTTAATGCATTTTAAACAAAAACTATTATAAATGTTCCTGTAAATTATTCTAAATTATGCAAAGATAACCTCTTTACCTCATTTTTATCTTTTTCACATTTAAATCCATATTTAATGGATGTTTAGTGAATCTTTTAACCAACTCGCTCTAATATTCAGCAGGTTTAGCTAAAGCTGACAGAGGATCTTTAATCGTCTCACAGCTGATGTTCATCCTGGTAATTAACTCAGCTGTGCAGCATCCCAGTAATCCCAGTACTCCCAGTAATCCTCCTCCTGACTACCACATCATTTTGTTTTGTCATTTCTTTCTTGTTTCTGTGCCGGTCGCCATGTTTCCTGAGGTTTTCTCTCTTCCTCTCAGCATCAGGACAGTTTGTATAAAGTTTAACTTTGTGGATTGGATCAAATCTAATAAAGTGAAGCTGTGCAGCCACTTGTTGTTGAGTGTTTGCAGCTGATTGTTATATAATCCCCCCCGCCGATGAGGTTCAGGATGAAGGCCGACCGTGACCAGGATGTTCTGTGTAAACTTGTCACAGAAACGGCTCTGAGCGAGTTCAGCCTACCTGGAGGCCGAGCCGCTCAGGTTCCACTCAGAGGTGAAGTAAAGTGCATGTAGGGGATTTATGGGCTCTGCATTAACGTCTGCTCTGCAGTCGTTTCACATGTTTATGTTCTGAGGTGAAAACGGTAAATTTTAACATATTTTCTCCGTTTTTAAGCTCCAGTTTGGCTTTGGGAGTTTAAATGAGACGCACTCGCTCTGCATTCCTCAGGTGGAGAAACAGACGAGACAAGATTTGACATGAGCGCGAGGCGAGGCTCCTCCTGCAGCAGGAACAGAGCCTGACATATATTGATTTGATTTCCGTTGATCAGGCTGTTTCTGATTGGTTGTGCTCTGGATCTTCTGGGGTTTATTTTGAACTGGATCTCTGAATCATCCTGAAAAGTCTGCAGAGTGTTCAGATCCATGGCAGCCTCTAACCATGAAGCTTCCTCCACCATGTTCATAGCACAGATGATGTCCCTTCATTTTGAATTGTTTTAAAAGTTAATGTGAGCAAAAACACATCAGCCTTTTCAGTGAATAAATACTTGTTTTCTGTCTTATTTCTGTTTTCCCATCTGACTGAATCTGAGCCGATCTTCAGGGAGAAAAAACTTGTAAGTTCAAAACTTTTTGTACAGTTTTTACAGTAATGATTGTGTTTGTAAGATTTTAAATACATTTGAAAGGTTCAAACTTTTTCATCTGGATGTGAACAAGGAACCTGAGTGATTTTAAAGTTGGTAATTAAAGGCTGGATTCTTTAGTTAGATTTTACCAATTTATGTTTTATTTGTCGGTTGGGCTTATTTCAAATGTACAGATAATACATTTAGGTAAATGTCTCCAGATCCACTGATACATGCATGAAAACAGCAAACAATTAATGTACCACAAACCATTTCGTTACATAAATTCAGAAGGTAAATGTTACATAAATCATAAATAGCCTTTAAATCAAACTAAGATCTTCGGATGAAAATGCAAAACCTCCACCAGCCCGGTTAAATCATTGTCCTGCACAAATCAGTCCAATTTCGCACAACTGCACTGTGGCACACTTGCTGTACATATATTTACATATACATACTGTTGCTGCATTTTTGAATCTTTGCAAGGACTGCTCTAAGCTGCTTTTTATATTGACAGCATTTTATATCTTATTTTTATTTTTATTTTGTCTACAATTGCTACTCAGTGGTGGTTGTTGTGTGTCTTGTCTCTATGCTGTAACTGCAAAATAATTTCCCTGCTGGGATGAATAAAGTAATTCTATTCTATTCAGTCCAATTTATTCCAACGGTCTTGTATCTAGTCAAAGTCCGGTTCAGTTGGTGAAGTCCGGTTCAATTGACCTCTGACCTCTGGGTTCGGCTGAAGTGAACTCTGGTTTGGTTTAAATGTGAACACCAAGCGGACCGGAGATTGCTCCAAAGCAGGAAGTGGACTGCAGCGCAGGGTATTCTGGGTAAGTACAACCAAAGCTAATGTGCTAGCCTAGCGCTAGCAGCAGAAATGGCTCCTGGTCTTCAGCCACAGACTAAAGAGAAATCCTCCAACCGCTAAAATCTGATGCCTCCATCTTGTTTCCATCTGGTGAAGGAGGAAGTTGCTCTCAGTGTCTTCAGACGTTTTTGTGTCGTTTCCTTCAGTGGTTCTTGGTGCAGCGCCCCCACAGGCCAGGAGGGGAACAGGTTGGTTTGACTCAGAGAACCACAGCAGCTGGAGGTGGAGCAGATGCTTTGGGTCCAACAGAACCTAATCTACCGGACCATCAGGAGGGAATCATCCCTAAAACTTAGACTTAGACTGGCTTTATTGTCATTTTGCATGCACAGGGTGAATACAGAACGAAATTTCGTTGCATACGGCTCAGGACAGTGTTTTGAGCTTTCAATGTTGTGAGGTTACTCCAGAATAAAATAAAATACAATATAAAATATGAATATAAATATAAATATAAAATATAAAGTGCAGGAATGACAGTAAAATAGAAGTTATTTAGCTCTGTACATGTGCAAGATATGAAGTGGAGACCAGATTTTAAGTGCAGTCCAGTTAAGAGTTCAGCAGTCTGATGGCAAGTGGGAAAAAGCTGTTTCAGAACCTGGTGGACCTGCACCGGATGCTGCAGAACCTCTTTCCAGAGGGCAGCAGGGAGAACAGTCCATGGTGGGGGTGTGAGGGGTCACTGACGATGTTTCGGCCTCGGGACACGCAGCGCTGGGATGAAATGTCCTGAATGGAGGGAAGGGGGGCCCCGATGATCCTCTCTGCTATCCGCACCACTCTCCTCACGTTCTTCCAGTCGTCCGCGAACTTCACGATGTGGTTGGTGGCGAACCTGGGGGTGCAGTCGTGTGTCATCAGAGTGAACAGCAGAGGGCTCAGGACGCAGCCCTGAGGGGAGCCTGTGCTGAGGGTGATGACATCGGAGGTGTGTTGTCCGATCCGGACTGACTGAGGTCTGTCGGTGAGGAAGTCTAACAGCCAGTTGCGCAGGGGGGTGCTGAAGCCCAGGTGTCCCAGTTTTCCTGCCAGATGCTGTGGGATGATTGTGTTGAACGCTGAGCTGAAGTCCAGGAACAACATCCGCACATGAGTGTTCTTCTCCTCCAGGTGAGCCAGGCTCAGGTGTAGGGCGGAGGAGATGGCGTCCTCAGTGGAGCGGTTTCGGCGGTAGGCAAACTGGAACGGGTCGAATGTGGAGGGGAGTCTGGAGACGATGTGTTCTTTTACCAGCCTTTCAAAGCACTTCATCATGATGGGAGTCAGTGCCACAGGCCGGTAATCGTTGAAAGAGGTGACTTGAGGTTTCTTTGGCACCGGAATGATGGAGGCAGTTTTGAGACAGGCTGGCACTGTGGCTTGGTCCAGTGAGGTGTTAAAAATGTCTGTTAGGACACCAGGCAGCTGACCTGCGCATTCCCTGAACACCCGCCCAGGTATGTTGTCGGGGCCTGGGGCCTTCCGTGGGTTGACTCTTTTCAGAGTCTTCAACACATCGGCTGTGTCCAGGCAGAGTGCCTCCTCTTCCTGGTGGGGAACAGTTTTCTTTGCCGGAGTACTGTTCAGTGCCTCGAACCTCCCAAAGAAGTTATTGAGTCCATTTAGAAAGTCAGCATCAACTTCGCCCACTGGGGGGGAGGATGGATTGTAATCTGTGATCGCCTTTATGCCTTGCCACATACTCCTGGTGTTGCAGGAGTTCTTCCACGACACCAGCGTCGCGACACAACGGTGGTGGGCCTCATCAGAGACGACAACGACCTGGACTACAGAGAGGAGGTGGAGCAGCTGGTGGACTGGTGCAGAGACAACAGCCTGATCCTGAACGTTGACAAGACGAAGGAGATGATCGTCGACTTCAGGAAGAACCGGCCCAGCCACGCTCCACTGCTCATCAACAGCTCGGCTGTGGAGGTGGTCAGCAGCACCAAATTCCTGGGGGTGCACATCACAAACGACCTCACCTGGACTGTGAACACCACGTCTCTGGTCAAGAGGGCACAGAAACGCTTGTATTTCCTGCGGAGGATGAGAAGAGCACACCTGCCCCCGCCCATCCTCAAGACGTTCTACAGAAGCACCATAGAGAGCATTCTGACCAGCTGCCTCTCTGTGTGGTGTGGAGGCTGCAGCGCCTCCACACCACACAGAAAAAACAAAACAAAAAAAACTTGTTTTAAAAGTTCCAAAAATACCTTAATATCCATTAATATGCAAAGATTTACTTCCTTATGTCTGCTCTTGTTGGTTCAGCCAATCAGTGCCAAGGAAAATGGATGGTGCTCCTGGATTGGCTGCTTTGCCTCCAGTAGCCAATAGCTTTGAGTTCAGCTGTTTGAGCTTTTAAAGCTGCTTTCCTTCTGAATATTTTAGCTCTACAAGAATTGAACGCTGATCCACTGTGTCTCCATCATCTCTTTAACCTGACTCTTCCAGGTGAAGGTGAAACCAACAATACTGTCCCTGCCCTCCCCCAGCCCCGTCCCCTGTCCCCGCCCCCTGTCCCCCACAGTCTGCCTTCACATGTTGAACCTCTGGAAAACTCCCAACGCCTCTTTCCTCTCATAGTTTCCACCCACAGATTTTCTGGACCTTTTTCTGGGGCAAGGTGACACTATCAGCAGCCGGGATCTTATCAGCTTGTAATGTGTAATGAGTAGTAATGTAACAGCAGTAGGTGTGTGTGTGTGTGTGTGTGGCCCGGTGATGCTGATGGGTGTGATAAACGTGCCGATGTGCCAATCATTTCCCGATGCGCCTGTGGGTTGGGAGGGGGCCAACAGGAGAGTCCATGTTTGATAAATATGAGCGATTCCATCTGCAAACAAGGCCGGCGTTAGATTAGTGATTGTGTGGCGGCGGCTCTGGCTTTGGAGGACTGAGATTGGTGATTTCTCTGAAG
The DNA here is from genome assembly GCF_002775205.1 of Xiphophorus maculatus. Lineage (NCBI taxonomy): Eukaryota > Metazoa > Chordata > Actinopteri > Cyprinodontiformes > Poeciliidae > Xiphophorus > Xiphophorus maculatus. The sequence continues at coordinate 2,098,935 of NC_036459.1, forward strand.
AGAAGTAGAGATAGCGCTGAGAACGGGGCGCTGCGCCGCTTTCTAACTGGTATTAGTGAGAGGAAGATCTGCTGCTTCTGATAACTCAGGATTCACACACACACTGCTCGCTGTGTGTGTGTGTGGGAGCGCCTGGAATGCTTCTCTACCTGCATGGACAGGTTGTGCAGCTCCTCTGCTTACCTGTCAGACCCGCCGGGCCAGAGCCAGAACCGGGCCGGCTGTGTGAGGGGCTTCTGGAGTTCTGTTCAGACTGTGGAACCGTTTGTGTTTTCATCAGCTGCTGTTGAGCAACACAAACGCAGAAACACAGAAACATGGCTGCTGATGTTTATTCAGCCTTGCATCATCACCAGCAGCGCGGTGGCTAGCCGTTCAGCGATTCAAACCTCGTTTCACACTAACCAGCTTAAATGTGACACGTCGTTCCCTCCTCACATGATGTGGAAACTTAATGGAAAGTTGACCAAATATTTCCTTCATTATTCACAGCTTCACTGGGTTCTGCAGCGACATGGAGAAGTTATTAAAATAAATGTCTTATTGCAGCAGCACTGACATGTTTTCATTTAATTACTTTGTTTCTGTTTGGAAAAAGTTCAACCAAATCCAAAAAATACTTTTCATCAACAGTTCATAACTTTGGATTTCCTGTGATTTCTGCTACTGGTTTCATAGTCGGTGACTGTTTTATGTTGATTTTATGTTTTCATGATGTAAAGCCATTTGAATGGCCTTTTGCTGAAATAAACTCGATTGATCATCTTAGTCTCCCTCCAGGGTGATTAATGTGATTTTGTAACATTTTTTACCTTCATTTTGGTCATAACATGGAAAACCCTCCCAAAGGACAGGATTTAAACATGTTTAATGTTTAAAAATAACATTTTCCAGTAACATCTTGAAATATAACTGTTAAATATAATAAAATCACGTAAAGAGGAACTGTCAAAGTGAAAAACAATCATTCTTTATTGTTCATTCAAGTTAACATTTAACTGTTTATCCATTTTAAGACAGTCCTACAGACAATTTCAAAATGTTTTTTATGACTGTTTAGCATCACATGCCTTCATCTAGCAGGTTCGTCATGAAACAGGAAGTTAAATTAGAATGAGGTTTATGGATTGGTCAGAAAAGAATGATTCGTCAGATTTGTGGAAAAGTTGAGTAGTGAGTGAATTTGCATAAGTGGTTGTGATTGAAACGTTGCAGCTTCCTGAGGGCCTGAAAGCTGCATGTCAACAGTCTGAGGAAAAGTTAAAGTTTGTAAAGGTTCAAACCGATAAACGAGGCTGGATGTTTGGATTTACCCACAGAATGAGTTTAATAAACCCCTAAACTCAGAGGATTCAGTCTGAATAGGTTTAGTTTCCTGAGTTTAAGTTCAGCCTCTGACTTCATAACATGTTTTGGATCTCGGTGCAGATCTGGATGGAAGCCGGTGTCACACAGCAGGAGGCAGAGTGGACCTAGATTGGTGATAAACTGAGAGAAAAACAAAACTCAACTCAGACGTCTCATCTTGAGCGTTGGTTGCCAGGTTAAAAGGTTGTGCTCCAGGCTCTGCCATGGCAACATGGCGGCCTGCAGCAGAGTGAGGCGGACGGACGGGAGATCCTGGAGTGTTTCTGTTTCAGGGTGTCATTTTACCCGATCGCCCATTGTGCTCTGACAGGAGAGAGAGGGAGGGGAGGTGGCCTGGTGCCAGGATACCAGCTGCCAGCCTCTTACCATCACACACACACACACACACGCACGCACGCACGCACGCACGCACGCACGCACACACACACAGACTGAACAGAGCTGAGAAACTCTGGATAAGAATGTGGGCCATGCAGGGATCAGAACCAGAAAGGCCCAGTCTGGTTCTGTTACACACACACACACACACACACGCACATACACACACACGCACTATAAACCTCCAGACACGTCGAGCATCTGAGTACTAAAGTTGCTGGCAACAAAAACAATCCAAGAGGCAAATATTTTATTTCTAATCCTTGTTGTTGAGAAAATGGTAAAAGCTAAGTATTAAACTACACTAAATATTCAATAAATCATTTTAAAGTTCAGATGAGATAAAATAACTTAATCAAAGTTAAATGAAGCTAATCTAAGACTGAGCCGGTTAGCTCAGTTAAGCTAGCGTTAGCTAACAGTTAGCCAAAAAATTTAAAGACAAACTAAGCACAGCTAGATGAAGATGATAGCATTAGCTAAGATAAACAATGAAAATAAAGATCCTAACAATCAAAGTGGCAAAACTAATCCAGATTAAAAACAGAAAAGTTAAGCAGAGCTAAATCTAAAACTCCTTCTGGATTAGGGTTAGGTACACACATGTTCTCTTTGAACCAAGTTGAGATAATCTGCATTTTAAAATTATGTGCATAATCCTGCAGGACGGACCCATCAGAACTGATGTGATCAGGAACGATACTCAGGTAACAGTTAATCAATTATCCAATCAAAACTCAGAAACCTTTTCCAACCTGCTGTCCAATTCTGGTGAGTTTGTGCAAAGAGTAACTAAAGTTTCCTGCTAGCTGGGGGAAGTGGCAGCCAGTGAGGTTTTCTGCTGCTGTAGCCAATGTGTGTCAAAGTTCAACATCTTATGCTTCACATGTGCATAACTTGGTTAATTTAACTACTGCTAGTGTTTCTCTGCCCATTCCTCTGACTTCATGAAGCGTTTCTGTCCAGATTACAGCTGCTGGTTTTTATCGTCTTCTGTCACCGTTCACTATAAACTGACCATGGTTGATGATTATAATCAGTTAATTTATAATCCTATAATTATTTTCTTCTCCATCCTAATTCTTGGTTTGATCTTTTTCACCAAGTCTAAATATCAACATTCACTGTTTCGCTGCCATGTTGCTACTGCGTGTCGTCTCTTCTTTCTTTATTAAAAGAAAGTTGCAGCAAAAATGTTATATGCAAAATAGTTTTGGTTTTATTCACTTTATTTATGACTGTAGGAACAAACGATCTTTCCCAGCAGCATCAGTAAAATGCTTCACAATTCCATTTTTCTTTAATTTTTAAACAAATTTAAGTACAGAAAATGACAAAACTTTGCCCAACTGTGTTATTATTATTATACATGATTAATTTTAGTGTGCTGTCATGATTGCTCAATTATTGAAATTTGAAAGTTTCATGTCTTTTTCAGATGAGCTTATTTTCAATATTTCTGTTGGTGACGACCTCCAGCTTGGTGAGTGAGTCTTATTGATAGTAAGGAAACTATTGCTTCATTCACACTGCAAAAATCTTTAGAAACCTGCAGTTGCTGATGGTTATTTTTAGCTTGTGGTTAGCAAACGTAGCTTTCCAAATTACACCTTTCACTGGGTGTTGCGTGATGTTTACTGAGATCTGCCAAAGGAAGTCAGTCGGTTTTTACCAACCATATGGAAACTAAATGTCTTGGTCTTTCTTAAAACCTTGGAAAATATTGAAATGGACGTAAAGAATTGTTTTGAATATCTTTTATTGATATTGAAAGATGTTTTCATGAATATGAACCAGTTTTATGTGAAGGAGGCCAATTTGAAAGGTCACAAGATAAAATTGTTTTTAAATCTTGGATTTGAACATTTCTGTCCCATAATATCTGATAGAAATCTCTCCCCGTCCTAAACGGTTGTTTGTAATTTCATTGACTGACTTGAGTTGTGACAGGCTGTGTGTGACTCATCTGATCTTCTGTGGCAGCAGTTTATTAGCATTAATAAAGATTTAATGATAGCGCTGCTGCTGGTGAACTGGGCAGCGCTCCAGAGCGAACAGCGAAAACTGACAAATGATTGTTGAGTTACAAGCAGTGATCTGTCTGTCGCCCTTCATTTTCTGCAGACTCCTCATGAAAGGACTTTGATCTGGCTGTCATTCTGTCTCTTAAGATTACTGTCTGCTGATGACGGCATATTCTTCACCAAACTGGATGGAGATTAGATTCTGCAAAGAAATAATAATGCGATACCTAAAATGAGTTTCTTTTTTTAGCGCTCTCTCCCTGCTCTGCGCCTCGAACCTCGAAGCTTTTTTCATCCAGCAGTCTCCTTTTAGCTCTGTGAGAGTGAAAGACTGCAGCTATAATAGTGTTTGTTTCACATGCTGTTGGGTGAGATGTGCTTGAACAGAAATGCAAACAAATGGATGAGAAGTGACAGGAGAAACAAGCTCAGGCTGGTGAGGCTTCTGCTCCCACTGAACAGACGGGCATGTTGAAATGTTGCCACCTGCAAGAAAAAGAAAATACCGGTGGAGAAGTGGAACCGCAGGTGTGAATTCATGCTTAAAAGTTAACATATTTAAAATAGTCTCGCTTCATGGCCGACATTGCGGAAGTTCCTTTGACACAGTTGCTGCCAAATATGTCGAAACACAAAGTCTGGTTGTAAACAGCAAACTAAACGGACCAGTTTAATGTTTCAGAGCGAAACATTGATCAACATCTGCAGCACCAAGCCAACAGCTGCTTAGAGCAGCTCTTTGTTCACATTTCACTTACAATGGAAGTGAAATCAGCTCAGGTTTAGAAAATAATCTACTGCAGAGATTCTGTTGGTTTGGTGACTGTAATTTAGAGCAAATAAAAACCCAAAACTCAGACCAGAAAACTGAAGTGGAAACCCTCAACGAGGAGGGGAGAATCTGGCTGAATCAGGAAAGTTGAGTGGAAGGAAAACTTGTGGCAAACAAAGTTGCACAAACAACAGATAAGTGGATTGGTGTGATTTAGGGCGTTTTGTGTAACTATTGTATTTGCTGTTAAAGATTTTACGCTGAGACGTTTCAAGACTAAAGTTTAGGAAAGTTACAGAGAAACTATTTGTCACAGCGACACTTCTTTCAAGTTTTTATCTGTTTTTTCAGGATGTTTGGTTTTATTGATCTCTCAAGCAGCTCCTTGCTTTTTCATTCCACTTCAAGTTGCCGTGATGTTTCTTCTTCCATATTAAATCATTTTTCACCTCCTCCTGTTTCAGTTCAGTTTTCAGACGTTTCTGTGGAACATGATTCTTAATTCTTGCTAAATTTGCCAACTTGCTGATTTTTATTTTATTTTTTTCATAGAGCATTTCATAGAGTCTAAAATATTTTTTAAAATGGAGCTGGAGAATCTTAAATATGTCCAAGTGATTCTACTGTTTCATCAGTTCAGTTGTTTACGAACAGAAAACCTCATACATCATCAAACTCGAGATGATTTGGTTTGGTTTCCCACTTCATGATGAAATATGGATTAAATTTTAATGTCTGAACCCCCTGCAGATGGATAATAGCTGAGGGACAAACCTGGAAGTTTTTCTTTCAGTGACTTTAAAGTCTGAATGAAACTGAACTGTAACTTTTTAAAATTTCTTCTTCAAACAACCAAAGTTTAAAAGGAGCAGGAACCTTCAAATCTCTGTCTGAATGTTTGACTGTGTGAGTAATCCTGGAACAATCTCATGTATTTGTGTGAAATCTGTTTGTGTCGTTTTCTCTGGGGGATTTCCTGAAGGTTTCTGGATATTTTTACTCTGAATATGAGTGAAACTAGAAAACCGTCCAGCTGGTGACTAAAACACTTTAAATCCAAGTTTGAATAAAGGAATAAAAGCACCACTGATGCCATATGGTGTTCTGATCTGTTGCTCTGAAGGTTCATTTAGTTTTCTGATGATCAACTCATTGAATTGTTGTGATTTATCTTACACAACGAGCAGACGGTGAGAACATGCCTCTACCTTCAGGGCTGAACCGGAGCTACACCTGGAATCCAGATTGATGCTTTCATAATCAGCTGTAACATGTTAACTGTAATAAGTTGGAAACTGACAGCGGTTTTTATTGTCCTGATGCTGTGCGCCTCTCCTTTGGTGGTAAACTGCAGTGGTAATGAAGAAATCCACTGACTAATGCCTGAAAAGCGAGTGAATGGTTTCTGAGCGGGACAATAAACATGTGAAATGCTTTCACAATGAGGAACGTCTAAATCTTTGCTTGGGGGCAATGAGGAGGTGCAAGGAGCTTGGCAGCCTCTTCTTCTGTCTCATCTTTCCCACTTCTTCCTCCGTCTGCCTCTCCAAGCAGAATGAGCTGATAGATGAACTCAGACAGGAAACAACCTTCCTGCAAACGACAGGCGCTGGAAGGGTTTGCAACTTCTGCAGCACCCTGGAACTGATACTTTTAATTTATGTTTTCATGACTTTCTCTGCATAGTTATAGTGTTTCCAGTCTGTCATTAAAGAGTAGCAGTAAATACTGAAACATTCTTACATCTACCATGAAATGTCCTTAAGATAAAATGTCCTGATACCGGGAAACAGTTGAAGTATGTTGCATTTATTTTAGTATCTTCAGATGGAGTGAATGATTACCAAGTCTAGAAGATAAACTAAAGAGCAAAAACATGTTTGGTTCACTTTAATGCAACTCCAGTTGGTTTGCCTTGAAAGTCCGGTTCAGCTGGGGAAGTCTGAATGATTAGCCAAACTGAAAAATCAAACTCTGGTGCTCCAAACCTCGGTCTGGGTTCTCTTGAAGTGAACTCTGGTTTGGTTTGAATGTGAACGCCAAGCGGACCGGAGACCGCTCCAAAAGCAGGAAGTGGACTACAGAGCAGGGCATTCTGTGCTAGCGCTAGCCCTGCGCTGTAGCTTTAGCCTGGTGTTAGCCTGCTAGCGTTAGCCTTTAGCCAAAGACTAAAGAGAAATCCATCCAACCACTAAAATCTTACGCCTCCATTTTAGTTTTCTTTTCCCAAATGTTGTGATTTTATTATGAAAACAAAGTCCATTCTTTGTCGTTCCTGATATTTGATGAAAGCCATGAAAACTCAACATCTTGGTTTTCTGTTTCAGGACAAGAGTCATTTAGAAGTTATCCTTACTTCTTCTGAGCTAAATGATGTTAAATCTGTTTAGTTTAGAGATCCTAACAGAAAACCTTTTATTTATGAGTAATTTTTCAGATAAACTCAGTGTTGACACTAAACTAAATGTGTCTTTGGACCAAAGTTCTGATTTACTTTAAGCTTTTCTGAATGAAGAGTTTTCCTTAAAGCGACGTCTATCCCTGATATTCCTCTTCATCTGGATTCCAAGCGATCAAATTAAAACATGTCTATGAGCGGACACACTCGCGCATATCCAGAGATCCCGGCGTTCCGGCCCGATGCCAGGACGGTTAATTACAGGTGTGGATGTTTAAGTGATTGGTGTGCGTTTCTCCCTGAGTGCTGGTAAGTGAGAGATCAGCCTGACACTTAAGTGCTCTTGTTGCTTTTCACCCATGCTCTTTGAGGATCCTGTAGTGTCCTAATGCCTGGCGCTGAAGCTCGGTTCCAGCTAAATGCACCTCAGGCATTCCTGCTGTTAGCTATACAAACAATCAGCTATTTAAAGAGGAACAATGATGCAAAATTCACATTCTGTATGTTTTTGTGCATCCATTTGGGTTTCTGTTGCTTCTAAAAACAGTCAGTGATTAAAAAAAACAATCGGACATTTTTGGCAGCAAGTTAATGTTTTTTGGTGTCTGGAAAATGAGCCGTTTCAAAAACCGTCACCTAGCAACCCAAGCTAAATGGCGGCATGTTTGGTCAGCTGCTTTTGCCGCTGTGTTATTCGTACAATGGCTGCTGGAAAGGACAAGTGTTTAGTTGCTGACTCACCATCCAGAAACCAGTTGCTGCATTCTTGTTGGCTGTGCAGGAGGCTCCACTTCTGCTTTTCTAAGCTGTACGGTTGTATAGAAGCGCATCTGTTTGCAGTCATTTTCACGTGCGAGTGTAAACGTTGAATGAAGTATTATCAAAGTTATAAGTGCAGGCCGTAGGTTTATCCTAACCTGTTAAATGTAGCAAGATGGCTTAAATTATGCAACGAAATTTCGTTCTGTATACACCCTGTGCATGCAAAATGACAATAAAGTCAGTCTAAGTCTAAATTAAAGATATCTGCTTCCATTCTGAAAATAAAAACGCTGCTCCAGAATCAGAGTGATCTAGTGACCAGTAGCTCTTGTGCTTTTTGGCTTTTCTGCTTCCTGCTGGAGGGATGAATGAATCCTCATCGGTCCACTCTGTTCGCTCTGAGTGGCCGGCGGTGTCGGCTTCCATAAACAATACCTGGCCTAAAGAATCAAGCATCAGGGTAACACAACACAGTCATTCTAGCTTCCACCAGCCGACAATGTGGATCATTCCTTTAGAGCCAGATATAATTTATTAAGGGGCGCCGGCTGCAGGAGGCCGTGGCGTTTGTGTGTGATGGAGAGAGAAAGCGCTCCTCTCAGGTGACTCAAGTGTTTGTTTATGCTGTTAATCTCTAAAGTAGACTTTAACCATTGTGGACGGAGTCATTGTGTTCACTTCAGGGAAAACAGGCGACTCAATGTAAATGAATCAGGAGAAGTGTGTGTGTGTGTGTGTGTGTGTTGGGGGGGATCTACTTCAGCCATCTTAATCCAGACTCTTGGCTCGTCACAGTCAGAGGTCAACAGCAGGACACAGATTTAATCTGGTTGTGTTTGACCAAAAAGTACAGAGTTTGTCCTTCATGTTGCAGAGATCTGCAGCTTTTGTTTTTCTTTACATGGTGTTTTACTAAAAGCACCAGTTAAAGTTTGCTTAAATCTTTTTTATTATCATTAGTTTGGGAACTTTGTGCTTTACTGCATGCTCCACAAATATCAACAGAAGATGTTTAGTTTTTGTTTTAAAACCTAAAAAAATAAAATTTGTTTTTAGATATTTGACAAGTAATAGGAAAATTTACTTTGAAATTGTTTTTACTTTAAAAAATTAATGTAATCTGTAGTTCGAATTGAATTTTATTTAACTGGAATGCTAATATTAGCATTTTAGCTAATTTAAACTTTAACCTTTTTTATTTTGAATGGAGTATGTTAGTGTAGGTTAACATGCTGGTGATAGCCTGCATGCTAATGTTAAGACCTAGCTAGAGTGAGCTAATTTGAGCTAAAGTTTTAATATGAAAGCTAATTTAGTTAATGGATTGAATTCCACCAAAGTGGGCGGAGCCAGAGATGATGAGGGGCGTGGCCAAAAGTGCAGAGTTCACGGTGTCCACCTGAGCAACTTTTCAGACCCTCCATCAACTTTTTTCTGTTCTATTGTGGACTTTTATGGCAACATGTGAAAAAGCTATAATATAATTATAAATATAATTTCACTTAATTTAATATATTTCTAATCTTCCTAGAACAAGTACCAAATCTTTACTTTTATGCAGGCTTACAAGAAATGATCCACTAATATTCTTATTACATAATAAAATATCATTCAGTTGTTTATAGACCAGTAAAGGGAGTATAATAAAAACGATTATCTGAGTTGCAAAACTCTGATCTTATTCATTTTATTTTGTATTTTTTTTACTCTGCAGAACAGCAGAAGAGCAGACACCTAGAATCTGGAGTAAATTAAGATTATTTACATTTTCATCCAGTTAGTTTGAAGAAACTGATAAAGTGTCAGAGGAAAACCTGAGGCCCAGTTGACCAGAGAGGCTGAATGCTGCTTAATGAGGCCTTAATGGAGCAGCAGGTCAGTTAAAGTCTGAATACCTACAGTTCATAATCATTATGAGTATTGTGTCAGTCTTCTGTTATTGTGCATTTTATTAGAGAGAGACAGAAAGTTGTTGGATATTTTAATGTATAAATAAAGACTCAGATAAATATTCATCTTGTGAGATGTCAGTGGAGCGCATGGACTCAGATCAAGCCTTTCGTCATACCAGATCGCTGCCAAGGTACATACATCACTTAATATTAAATTCCTGACACCCAGCTGTAAATCAAAGCATGAAAGGAGGCTTAATTTGTTGCTCTGCTAGACTCATCTTCATCTTTCCGTCCCGTCTTTCATTTGGCTGCTGTGCCAAATATTCCTGGCCTAATGAGTCGCTCACAGCGCTGGAGTTTCCACAGATCAAACCCTCTGTTTGGTTTCCGTCCTACTAGTTTAGTGGGGCTGGTTGCGGGTGGGCTGCCTCTGACGGATGGTGTTTCTGAATAATTGCTGGAATGATTCAGGCTGAATGAGCCGTCCTGGAGGCGTTTCTGAGCCTTAGCGAAGCTCCTCGCCTCGTTAAAGTTCCAGGTTTCCTGACTCCTCACTTCAGCAAATATCACCAGGATTGTCTCGTGTTCCCTAATAAATGCCTCATTTGTTCATGAGCTCTTGTTAGCAATGACATGCTGATAATTCTTATGATCAGATTGGAAGGGCAAATATTTGAGGATAATATTTCCCTATGGATTGAGTTAAGAGGAATTTCTTATTCATCAGTTTCCTCATTTCCAAAGCCTGACTTCACATCCGTGTGGATCCCTATCGGATCATTTCTGCTTTGTTTATCTAAGAGCAGAAAAATTCAACTATTTAAAGAAGAGAATATTGTATATTTTTTACTTTTCAGTTAAACTGGTCATTTATTGTAGCCATGCTTCTGTGTGAGCCGTTTGCTGAGACTTTGGGCTGTTTGTTCAGCCATCAGCTTGTTTACATTTTGATGCACTATGAAAAGCATTGTTCATTCTTCTTTACCTGAAGAAGTTCCTGTTTGAACGGTTACCGTGGCTGCACATGAAACAATCAGCCGTGATAACTGTGCAAATGTTCCTGTTTGAGTTATGACTGGTTCTGATGATGGTACTCTGCAGCACTTAGCTTTCCTGATCCTTATCTGGCCATAAATTATGGAAACCTCTTGGTTTTTATTTGACTGTATTATTTTTTCATTTATTTTATTTTATTTTATCCAAAAATGAAAACTCTATAATATTATTGTTAGTTCTTTGTGTTCTTTTCAGTTCAGTACACATTATTTATTTATCAGAAGGTAAATTCAGTGTTGTATCTCCTATCGTCCCAGTTTCTTCAGTCGTGGTTATGATGCCGTGAGCAGGAAGGATCTCCTGTAGCAGTCAGTCTAGCAGTGACTCAAGAGGCCTCTGACTGAAGACTGTTGCTGTGTAACAGTTTCATAACTTCATGACCTGCTGATAATTTAATATACATGCAGCAGAGAAAACTCAGCTGTTAGCAGCTCTGCTAATCCTCCTCAGAAAGATGCGGGATCTGATCTGAGGTGGTTTGAATTGAAGCCTCCTTATTAACTCCTCTGGAATTTGGGGTCAAAGTTCAGGTGTTATTTAAGCTTTATGTAAATCAGCTTCTCCTGAATGTGTAAAAATAAAGCATTCTCACCTTGTTGCCATGGTTATGCATGGTTGTGTCCTAAAGTAAAACTTAAATAATTATCCAAACACCACAAACGTTTGAACTAAAGTCTGTAAAGCATGAGAGCTAACGCTACGTAGCCGCTCCAACATGGGCTCTGCAGCTTATCATCAGATCCAGATTGTTTTTAACTCTAATTAGTCCTGGACAACAAAGATGTCCGCCTCCGTTCATCCAGCCTCATTACCTTCATCATCCTCATCGCCGCTGTCTGACGCTCCTGTTTCTCCAGAGAACCGTTTGGGGGCCCCGGTTCCCAGCGCTTCAGTCTCTCAGGAGACCAATATGGGGCGTGAACATCGGGGGGCAATCAGGCTGAATAAGGGCTGGAGGCGGCTCAGCAGAACCAGTTAGCATCCCACAGAGACCAGTAAGCTCCCAGTAAGAGTCCAGGCTGAACTCTGACATAAACTGTTTCACATTGTCCAGAGTTAAGTTTATTTAAAGGTGTTTCATCCATTTTATTCTGATTTGCTCTCCTCTGATACCGCTTTAAGTCCAAATCCTTCTGAAGTCAATCATGACCTCTGACCCTAATGCCTACCATCTATTTTAGTTTCTAGTGAAAGTATCTTTTAGCACGTGAATTAAGACAAAGTGAACTTTTCAGTGAGATATAAAAGTTTGGGTCACATGATCGCGTCCCGCAGGTCATGTGACCCAGACGCTCCGCCCTCCTTCAGATGCCATTTGGATCATTTGGACAGAAAAACTCTGACATTTCTCCAGCGTGTGACAGATGAAAGCTTCATGTCCCGACTCCTTTGGAGTAAATAAATAGGTCACCTCCACAAGTCATTAGCCGGCTCAGTTTCTGTTCCATATTCATGGAGGGGAATGTGGAAGCCCCCACCGGGCGTGAGCGGGCGATGGAGCGTCTCCCCTGTGGTCCTGCTTGTATCGGAGCGTTCAGCGCTCCCAGAGGACTGCTTCCTTTGTCGGAGCTCAAAGGAGTTAAATTGTATATAAAACAAATTAATTGCCCCTGTTAGATCACTCAAGCAGTCACCCAGGGGAGCATGTGCTTATCACCCCAACTCACTGCGCTCAGCGTTCCTGCACCCGCCAGCGTCATTCCTCTGAGGAGTTGGGAGGTTCCTCCTCTCCATCTGTTGGCCCAACTCCTTCCTACCTCACCCTGCGCTCCATCTGTCCCCACCAGCCCGCCGCTGGCTGATAGGGACCCCTCAGGGTGTTTATGGGGCCGTTAGGCGGCCGTTACTTCCCCTCTTTCAGCCCGATTCTGGACTGTAGGGTCACTGTGGCTGCGACCTTTACAGCCAACGTCAACAGACGGTGCAGGTCTGCTGTTTACGGCCCCGAGTGTGTAGCTAGTTTACGGTTTAATCCACTTTAATCCAACTCCAGTCCGTTTACCTAGAAAATCTGGTTTGGTTGGTGAGGTGTGAACGCTAATTGACCTCTGACCTCTGGTCCTCCAAACCTCGGTCTGGGTTTGGTTGAAGTGAACTCTGGTTTGGTTTGAATGCATATGTGAACCTCATGTAGACCAAAGTCCGCTCCAAAAGCAGGAAGTGAACCACAGTGCAGGGCATTCTGGGTAAATACAACCAAAGCTAACGTGCTAGCCTAGCGCTAGCAGCAGAAATGGCTCCTGGTCTTCAGCCAAAGACTAAAGAGAAATCCTCCAACCGCTAAAAGCTGACGCCTCCATTTTGTTTCCATTTGGTGAAGAAGGAAATTGCTCTCGGTGTCTTCGGTGGTTCTTGGTGCAGCGCCCCCACAGGCCAGGAGGGAACAGGTTGCTCAAACGGTTTGGTTGGTTTGAGAAAGAGAACAGCAGCAGCAGGAGGTGGAGCAGATGATGAAGTTTTGGTTCCAACAGAACTGAGTCTACCAGTTCTTTCATCTTCTGGTCAACCTGCAGGATGTTTAACTTCTCCTTCCCTGACCTCTGACCTCCTGATTGGATTTTGTTCAGGTTTCCAGTTTGATGTTATGTTGACTGAGAGGTTCCCCTGGTTGGGTCAGAGGACGGTTCTGCTGCGTTCTCTGGTCCGACCCGCCTGCCGCCTCCTCCTGTGTTTCTGAGTGGCAACACTGTAAAACTAACTGGTTGTTGCTGCTGTGGCTCAGCAGGGAGCCATGCAGAGTGACCGGGGCCCTAAACACACTAATGCTGTTAATTTGGCCCCTGTGGTTTTATCAGAGGAAAAAGCTTCGGATGGTTTCTGCTTCCAGCAGGCTGAACACAAAGATACTGGTGTATCTGGACCTACTGGTCAAACTGGGAATTTGATTTGAATAGCAAATTAATACTCTCTGAAATATTTTGTTTACACTCAGATCAAGTCAGTCCATGAGCTTTTAATAAAAAAGTGAATGAAATTATTGTAAAGTATGTAATTTTCCTATATTAAAATGAAAATGTCCTGTGGTGTGAATCTGAAGAAGGAAGTCAACCTGTCTGCATTCGTCCAATCAGAGGAGCCGTTTCTGACGCGACTCAGCGCACTTCCTGTCTGCACACTTCACTTCCACAACACAGCATATTTTACACTTCTCAGGTTTTTATAACAATATTTACTGGAGATAAAGTTATTATTTACAAACAAAATGTAACGTCTCTGAAATAAAATGCTAATTTATTTGGTTAAAATAACTTTCATATTTATTTTTTTATTTGTATTTTGCATTTTGTCTATCGGAGATTATTGGAATAAACTTTATTTTCAGATATTTGAATAAATGCATAGTTTCAAATATTTGGTTTTATTCAACATAATTTAAATAATCATGATTTCAACATAATGCTAGATTGAAAACAAAACCAGATTATAAATTACGTATTTATTTTTTCAGGAAGTCCTGGCAGAATACTAAACCTAGCATGAAAATGCAAAGACAGTTATAACGTTGTAAAATTCACTTAAATGCAGTTTTTTAAAGTGCAGAAACAAAATCTCTATTTAAATCTTGTTTCTTGTGTAAATATTTTATAGTTGAAAGGAGATGAAACTAAATTACAAGTAACTTCAGCAACATATCAGCTTGTTATAGGTCAATAATTCCTTAATAAAATTAAAAAGTTCTACTTCCACTGGCAGTTTATTTCACTTGTAACACTTTAAAATGTCTTATAAATGTAATAATCTGCCAGAGAAACTAACATTAGTTTGATTAAAATTAAGGAATTATTAACTTAAAATAAGTTGGTATATTTCTGAAAAGTTACTAGTAACTTAGTTTTGTCTTATTCAAAGTATTATAAGAACAAGAAACTAGACAAAAACACTTAGTTTGTTTTTTCAGTGAATACTGGAGCTTCAGGTAAACTTTTCTCAATAGATCAGCTCTGCATGAAATTGTCCTCAAACAGTTTAAATCTGGCTTTAGATCCTCTTTCCCTCTCAGTCTTGTTAAAATAAAAGCTGTAATATTTTTGGAAGATGTCGATTCCAGGAGAACTTTTAAATGAGAGTCGGTGGAAGGAGAAACTCCAGCCTGATGCTGATTTTGTCAGGATTTCAGGAGAACTGAGCCAGGTTGTCCCAAACAGAGGGACACCTGAGGCTGAGACGTGCTCAGTCGGCTCTGAGACGATGTCAGGACCTGCGGCCCCCAGCATGACTAAACAAACGCCTCAGTCGGAGCCTTGGCCATGCAAATGAGTGTAAATACCATAAAGTTGTGTGCTAACCGGGCTTTGAATGGGCCAGCCTCAGGGGGCTAATGTACCCCTGTAATCAGCTGACCTCACTGCAGTGTGTGTGTGTGTGTGTGTGTGTGTGTGTGGGCGTGTGCGCGTGTTCCTGCTTGCCTAATAAGCTCATTTACCCCGGGGGCCGTCAGTGTGTTTATCAAAGACATTCTTTTGTCTCGGTCATCCATCTCTAAACTCTTTGAATGAAACAATGTGGACCCGGCCGCCCCAGTCGGCTCCTTCTGCTCACTTCACTGGTTCTTTATTTTATTTGTGGATTTTATAACACAAATGCTGCAGAACGTAGAGAAAAGGTCAGAATTAAACTCATAGATGCAACCAAACACCGTGAAAGTTTTAATCCAAGGGACAATTTTATGAATTTAGTCATCAGAACAAAAAACATTTCTGCAAAAACTGAGATGCATTTTCAGTAAAATAAGCTAATTACCGTTATTCTGTAAACTGGTCCTCACTACACAGCAAAAACACAAAATCTCACTATTTTTGGTCTAGTTTATATCGTAAATGTCTTACTGCAATTGAAATAAGACTAAACTAACGTATAAGTAAGTTTTCTTCTTAGGATTTAGGAAGTGGTTTTAAGCTAATGGCATCTTAATATTGATTAACAAAGTACTTGTTCCTGTTATTTCACTTTAACATGAGAAAATGTCTGAAGTCACAAAATCGTCCAGTGAAAGTTGACAGGCAGGAAGGAAGGAAACTTTTTTGATCTATTTGGGATTTTTATCTCAGTCTCCACTTAAACATAAAAACACTTAAAACATAAAAACATTAATAACTAGGACTTTCAAAATCAATATTAAGGAATTAAATACTTGGTAATATTTAGTTTTTTGAAGTGTAATATAAACATTGTAACGTTTCTGTTGTGATATTTTCCCTCCTCTCGCTCTTGTTGAGGTTTTTAGCGTCTCTCTGACACATTAAGCGTTGAATCGGTTTCTGGAGCAGCAGAAGACAAACAATCAGGAAACAATGCGAGGAACAGTAGCAGGTCCCAGGATTAGACTGGAGGTCAGAGGTCAACATCTTCCTTTTGTTGTTTTAAGGCTGCGCACGTGGAGCAGCAAGTGCGTGCGTCTTTATGACCGGACCGGCTCGTTTCGTTGAGAGGCCGGGGTGAAAGGTCACGGCGTGCATACAGAAAGGAGCACGCTGCCTTAAATATTCCACCTTAAATGCTGAGGAATGCTGGGTATTTACTGCTTTGGTGGCTGGTGAAGAAAAAACGGCTCCGCCTGAAACTCGCTAACTAGTCTGTTGACTTAACTTCACGTGTTTAATGATTACTGGAGTTTCTTGGCTTTGAAGTTAAATGAAGGAAATCTGGATGATTGTTTTGGACCAGCCTGCTGCTGCAGCTCAGATCCAACTTTAAACATTTTTATTTCATTTCTGCATAAACACCACTTGCTTTTAAACTCTTATATTTTCAGCTTTTGCTGTAAAGTTGTTTGACTAGTGAAATCAAATCAAGTTTTGTTGTTATTCTTTTGAATTCTGTAGTTTTTTCATGTTTGATGAGTTGGATCCGTTTCCACTCCTGGTATATTGAAACTGCCGACCCACAATAACGTGTTTTAGGTCCTGAACTACTAACTGTGACAATAAGAAAGGAGTAAACTCTGAAGAAACACAGAGATTAGAGTTTTATAGGAGAAATAGTGGCTGCATTCGTATATTTGGCTTATTTCCCTTTGGGATTAGTAAATTATTTTTGAATTTTAATAACCTTCATCATCACCGGCTTCACATCTTCCTCAGCCTGTAGTTTTTATTTTCTATAGTTTCTTTTTCTTTAGTAATATGAACTCTGCTCAGATAAACAAGCTATCAGAATGTATCATAAACTGACAATTTATCATAAATATGTTGGGAATTATCAGAAAAAATTTTAAATAATCCAAAATATCAGGAAATCATCTTTGCTTTGCATTAAATTAGTGAAATAGGATCATTAAGTATTCAGGTGCGTAGACCAATCAAAGTGCTTGAATGAATTTAGCCAGCCAATTGATGATGACCTCTTATTCATTGTCTCAAAAACAAAGATTTGCACTTTTCCAGATTTATTTTTAATGGCTAGAAGGAAGCAGTTCAGTCTGTTCTCTTACTTCAGAGTTAATATTGTCAAACGAAACATGACTTTCTCTCGTTTCTCCTGAGGAATCACTGCTCAGGTTTTAATGTAAGTGCTGTAAACTGTTGCTTTGTGGCTAAATCAGAGGACATTAAATTCATGTTTCTTTCGACCTAATTATTTATTTCTAGACGGTTAGAAATAAGTTGTCAGTCTGGTGTCTGGTCCTGATGAATGATCCCTCGGACGGAGCAACAGGAATAAAGCAGCAGCTCAAACAGCTGATGGTGATTTTACTTTGACATCAACCTGCTGGCTGACGGAGGCTTCAGACATCTGAAGAGGAGCAGCTGAGGCCAAAACTGACACAGAGGATGAAGAAGCATCTTTATGACAGTCTGGATGTTAAACTATCAGCGGAACCGTTTGGCTACATTTAGCTCATAGATGTCTCTACCTGTCACTAAGACCAGAGTCTGAATACTTTAAATAGTGGCTGAAACAGTTTGTGTTTGAGGATTGAAGTAAAATGAGAGCAAAGCTCTTGTTGGGTTCAGGAGAGAGCACATTCAGACATTTTTAGGATAAATGAGTTTTAGATCCTCACATGAACAAAGTTTCTTCCTGCAGATCTGCTGGGGTTCAGTGGAGTAGCTTCACCTGTCGGCCTGATTCTCTCTCCTAAGTGGAAAATGAGCGGTTGCTCCCCATCATTTACCAGCCTGCTAACACTCAGACATTACAAGCAATTGATGAGCAGGTGTGACTGTGGGAATCCCCCCTCACTCAGTGCAACAGTTTTCTCGGATGCGAAGGCGTAGTTGGCACAGGAAGCAGTAATACCTGTTTTATTTTGTTTCTTTAACATTTAGCTCTGTTATTACCTTATGGTTTCGTTGAGCAACATTTCAGCAAAGTTTCACATTATGAGCAACCTGTCTGGATGTCTTCACACCTCTGGTCATTTTTCTGTGTGTTTCTCAGTATTTTGTCTGAAGTTGGAAAAACAGTCAGGAACTCTCTTCCAAAGTCTTATTTGGACTGGTTAGCATTTTTCACTAACTCTAATCTCAGAATACAATATGGCTGCCTCAAACATAAGATGTGGATCATTGCAACAATAATCTGCTGATTTGCCTCCAACAGTATGTGAGGAAAACACTGAACCGTCTCTGAACCGTCCAGTCGACAGGTTTCCATAGTTTTTGATCCAAGAACAACAAAATGTTTGTTGCTATCTTTGGTTGCTAATTCTCTGGTATCTTTGTTGTCAGAACATTTCAGGATCCAAGTTTGTTTTTCACAATGATAAATAAATGCATGATTGATCTGGCTTTGCTTCATTTCAGAGTTTGGTTATGTTGGTTTCCATTTTGGGAAAATCTTTCCATCCACATCAGCAGAACCACGTAAGGTTGACAACACATCAAGATGGAAAGGTCAAACATACCTAGCATGGCCAAAAACGCCTTTTAGCATATTAGCAGCAGCACTGAAGCATATTGGAGACAAAGTCCTCAGAGAACAAGGCAGATGGGGAAAAGGATCAAATCTAGGAAGATCCAAAGATCTGTCTGAGGCCTTCAGAAGGATTAAGAGTTCTTCAAATCATTTTAAAATCATCAACTGCAGTAGAGAAAATTATCTACAAGTGGACACATGACATAAAAATAAACATGTCCAGGTCTGGCAGGTCAATAAGTTCAACCAGAACTAAAATGTCATTTCAGGGCAGCAAACTCCAATCAGGAATAAACTGAGCAGGTTGAATGTTGAGGGAAGGTGAACACAGAGGAAACCCTTTGGTCTCTAAGAAAAACATGAAGATCAGACTCACAGTGTAGACAAAGTGTCAGGGTGGCCTTAACTTTTCCTTAAACTACGAAACATTTTTGTCATCATTTGATTTTTTAGTAAAATGAGTTTGATTTTTGTTTACAGGGATTTATTTGGCTCTGTCTACATATTTCCAGTTTCTCTGTGTCCAGTTTCAGCTCCAGTAATCCTGGCCGTCTGTCCCGTCCTGACCCTAGCGTCTCATAATTGCACTGGCCCAGATAATTACTCTGAGAAACCCAGATCAAATGCAAACCCCTCCGTTCCCATGCACTGAGAGGTGGCGACATCCCTGCGGAGCTCCTCGCTGCCTCCCAACGACAGAACAAACCGCGGCCCCAAACCAGTCGCCTTGGAGCTTCCAGCTTCCTTCCTCTCCCCATCTCTCTGTAATGAGCGTGATTATCAATCCAAACAATAGTTAGAATAATTGCAGCATTAAAGGGTGGTCATCTCCCAGGAACTTCCTGTCCGGGGATGACTGACATGCTGGCAGCTTCCTGCTTCCTCTCTGAATGAGTGGGAGTGCAGGAAAGGGCGGGGCTTTCCATGACTAATCACTCTGGCTGCCAGGACTTAATGGGCTAACGAGGCTCAGTAATGTACCATGACATGATGACATTATGTCATTTTATAATTACAGAGTGTGAAGCAGACAGCAGAGTTAGACCTTATCAGTTGTTTTTGCTCTCAGTAACTTAGTTTTTCCTGCTAATTTTACTGAAAAGCTGGTCTTATGTTTCAGCTCCAAAGCGCATCATCTTTATCTTGTTTCCGCAGCATCAACAGGATACTGTAAATACTGATTTCAGTTTTATAGATGCTTACAGAAAGCCTGCTGCCTATTTTAGTCATTTCTACATTTCTTAGAAGTGACTGTTGACATAGTTTAGCAATGAAAAGACAACCGTCTGTTGCTCTGGCCTGACCAGTTTGCCCCCTTCCTGCTCCTCCTGCAGCAACCTGCATACCCGCAGATTGGCTAATGCTAGCCTAGCTCACCATTGGCTATTAATACCCTGAGAACCAAAACACAGGAGCCCCTTGCCGTCATGCATGCAAAGGTTTTCTCACACTTCTTGACTTGTTTACAGTCCAAACAAGACGGAGCAAGAGCTGCTGAGAAACCTCCATGTCAGCAGCTTGCCCTTGTTGCTGAGCTGTCACACATCCATGCATCCCGGCCAGGCAGCAGACGTTACAACGTCATACATGATGCAAAGTTTTCAGAGAGCCTCCTTCAGCCATAACGTGAAGTCTTCCTCATCTTTAGAGGCTTTGTTGCTATGAAGGTCAGCAGCAAGCTGATGCTCTGTCCTCCTGTTCTGATGTCATGATGAGGCCAAGGAGACATTAATCTAACTGTCAGCACAGCACTTGGAAAAGAATCAAGGAAGTGGTTGGAGTGTTTTGCTTTAAAAAGAATGAAGAACTATGAGTAGGAGACGAGGAAAAGAAAATATTTGCATGCAGGAAGGAAGGACAGAAAATCTGCTCTGGTGAGAGGGATGCAGGTTGTAGTCGGGCAGATTTGGAAGATTTCAGGCTAAATATTGAGTCTTCCACGTATAAACGGGACAGTTCAGGTTGTAAGTCGTAGAGATGCAACAGTACACATATTTATATAAAAACATCTGCTACAACCCCGTTGGTTCAGTACCAATCGTACAAATTTCACGTCTTATTGCAACATTTGTTAAAGTAAACATTTGTTTGTACCAAAAGCATTTGATGTGACAATGTGTTGCTATTGAACGACTGGAGAGAGTTAGCTATTTATGAAAGCTTAGCATACTTTTCATTTCTTTGTGAACTAAATGAACTGTCAATATTCATAGATGTGCTGAAGGGTTGATATCTAGTCTCAGTGTCCTACAGATTGATCTCTGTTTGGTTGGAGCTTCATCTTTACGTCAAAACATGAAGTTTGCACATAGGAGCCATTTATTGCAAGACACATTTCAAGAATTGAGGGACGAGTTTAAGTCAACTATTGAGGATCAAATGCAAATAAAGGCTTTTGCTCAAACTCAAACTCTGATCTATTCTTCTGTGGTCATAAACATTGATTTCTCTACTGATCAGACCGCAGGACGTGTCTCCAGAAATACAACTTCTCTTGAGCGGTATAAAAGTTGACATTCCCATGACGGTTATATTTAAATTGTAGACAAATGAGGGGATTCAGTGATTATCTTCTGGCAGATTTCTTGGTCTAACATGAGCACCAACACCGTCTCCAGCAGCCTTCGCTCTGCTTAAGGGACCGTTTTGGCTCCGGGGTGGATGGTACAGAGTATCGCATCACATCTGATTACTGACTAATTGTGTTCTCGGTCGGGGTTTCCTCATACGATCTGGATGGAGATAAGGCAGTGGTGATACGGCTTCGTCCTACTGTAACTCTAGTCACCCATTTACCCAACCACAGAGTTTCATCCAGTCACTGCATGACCCTCCTCCTGCGCCCCGCCCGGCTTCCTTACCTGCCACCTTCGCTCCCTCTCCACGCTTCATCGGACAGCCATTGTGCTGCCTTTCAACACAACGTGCCACTCATGTGTCATCGCAGTTTTGAAGCAAAACTCCTGTGCAAACACGACGCAAACTGTGCAGTGGATTCGTGTAAGTTGTCACAGGAAGCACGGCGTATTAAAGTAGATTATCTTATTGAGTTCCATGTTTTTTCCAGGATCTGCAGCTGTTTGCACTTTGCTTAATGAGATAGACAGGTACACAGTGGCACATGCCAAAATACACAGTGCAGCTGGCCGTGGAGTCACAGGAGCTATTTTTCACCACCTAATCCTCTAATTATTTGGTTGCAATAGTTGTACAGGAATGCTTGACTGCAAACACAATAGTGGACCTACTGTGCTGTTCCATCCAAGCAAAGTGGAAAGTCAAACAAAGGTCATCCTCCAACTTCTCCCTCCGCTCCTTCAGGAAACTCGTCTGTTGTCTTTGGGATTAATGGGAGTTCTGGGGTTGTCGGTTCGGTTTGCAGATCAAACAGGTTTTTATTTTCTTATTTTCAGCAAATAAGGAAGGTTTTATCTGGACAAACAGAAGCTTTTCTCTGCCTGTATTCCTGCTACACAGAAACTGATAAACTGGTTGAAAATCACAGAAATTATCCTTCATCTTTAATTTTACATGTTTTGCCGTTAAATATAAAACAAACTTTGTAAACATGTCTCGTAGGTCTTTCTAGAACTTTCTTCTGATTGTATAATATGCCTCCACCAGCACCACAGCACCTCATACAGGCCTGGCGTAGAAACTACAGCGTGTCGGTTGCTTTGGGTTTTTCGTGTTTGAAACATTTTGAGAAATTATTCCATGTAGAAATATGACAAATGATTTAAAGGTGGACAACATTAGATGCTTCAGGGTGGATGTAAAGTAAATTTGGGCCCTGATGCTGAGGTTGGGTAGGTGGGTTTGTTTTGTGATTACAGATCAGCAGAACTAGATGGGAATTCATTGCCAGTTTCATCTGGGCTTCAACGGGTTACAGATAAAATTTGTTTAATGTGGTTAAACCCACATGGCTACAGTTTTTATTCAGAGTTGGTCTGGATGTCTGGATTTAAACAAAATCATTATTTAAATCCAACTTGTGGACAATCAAACCTGAGGGCCCGTTTTCTGTCTACATGAGCTGATCTGTTGCTGACGGCTGAAACATCACAAATATTTTTTAAAAACTAAACGGCTAAAGGAAAAAAACATTTCAAAAGTTTCACAATTACATTTGATTTGGAAGTGGATGGATGGATGAACATTAGCTTGGCGATTAGTCTCATTAGTAATTTTTCCTCCATGCTGAATTTCCTTGCAGATTGTAGTGAAGTTGTTTCCTTGAGGTCTGATGAACCGTGGGACCCTCCAGCGGGTCGCCCGTCGGGTCGGCCTCACTCCCCACATTACATTATTCTGTTCCAACGGTTTGAAACAGTCACCTGGTCTGAGCTTTCAAACTCTCTGAACAGAAACTGTTGTGGAAATAACGAACCCGGCGTTGGCTAAATGATCTCTAAACGTGAAGAGCGTTCCTGCTGACACACCGAGACGTTTCTGTTCGATTCGGACATTTCAAAGGAGCGGCGCATCTTTCACCGTGAGAAAGCGATGTGTGCGGAGTGTCATGAACCCAGAGACCTCCCAGTCTGTCAGCAGCTACAAACTTGAGCAAAAATGTGTGAAATGGAATATTTTCCGTGAGCTGTGCCAGATCAGTTTGCGTGGGCCGCTGGCAAAGTGGAGCAGAGCAAGTGAGAATACCGTACCGCCATGTGTCTGCGCACTCACAGCTTTCTGTGTGAATGGCTGGGCGGTGGGAGCTCGTGAATATGCGTAGGTGACGATTTCAACCTCTAAACCGAAGCTATTTTTAGAACCACATCACTTTAACCTGAAAACTAACTGGGTATGTAAAGAAGAAAGGAGCGGCGAAGCCCCGCCCAGCGGTGCAATCTACACGCTTTTAGAAAACAAACAAACAAACCACAACAACATTACTTCCTATTTATAGATACGGGGCAGGAAAGAGATGAATGCCTTATTAAAGGGGATGTGGTTTAGTGTCTGACAGAAAAATCCAGTAATAACAGCTAAACTATGAGAAGATTGATGCTCGCTGTGGTTCATGTGATGCAACATGACGGCTCTGCCCTTATTGGTGTTGATGATGTCACCGTTTCCCAACATTCCCTCTGCCTTCACTGCGTAACCTTCACCCACTCCCAGGCTTCATGTCTTCATGCTCTGTACAGTAGCAGAGCCGGCGAGCCACTTCAAGGAGCGTGAAGACACAGAGCTCCCCCTTCAACCCGACGCCCCCGAGAGAAGAAGTGATGTCTGTCTGTTCGCTCACTCCTTCACAGGAAGCTGCGGTCGAAGCCATGTCAGCGGTGTTACTCTAACAGCTTCACTCAGTTTTTCTGAAATCGGCGCAAAAAACTCAAAACTCACATCCACACTGAGATCGTTGGTGTTTTTATGATTAATGGTTTAAAATCAACATTTTAATTCTGCTTCCTCACTGCTTTGACTTTGCTTGGGACAAATTAGCAAAAAAATAAATAACTAGAAGTTTCTAAACTGTAAATGTGCAACAAGGTGAAAAAGTATTTGCCCTCCTTACAGATTCCTAATGCAGTTTTTTCCCTTTTTGCCCGAAATAATAATTTTAGATCAATTCAAAGATAACAAGATTATAACATAGATCATTTTTTGGGGAAAAACATCCAATGTTGCTTTAAATGCCTGAAATTCAGTTTGTTTTAATTTTCAAACTGCACATCATTAAATATTTGCTGGCTTTCCATAAAGCAGTTTGCTCTTGTGTAACGGATTTTGTGCCATATTTTAGAAAACCGGCGCTCTTTGTGATGCACAGAGAGAAAAAACAGAGAAAACGAGAAAAAACAGATGACAGTTTGTGGATTTTGGGGTGAGAAGGGTCAGTCAACCAAAACCAGTTTCTCCTGTCAAAGTTCAGGATGTAATCAGTCAAGATAGCATTACTTTTATCACTTGTTACAAGTTATTACAGTACATATTTCTGTAGACTCATGCAAAGACTTTTTAAACCAGAATCTCAAACTTTATTCAATACAGCAGCAACCTTTCAAAATAAAGCCTAGTTCTGCTCTTTTCAGTAATATAAATGTGATCACTCTGTGGAAAACTCACTGAACCTGCAGATAAAAAATGCTATAGATGATAAAACAAGAATAATGTCTTACCTTTAAGATTTAAGAGTTTAGGGCTTCGGCTGCATTTTTTCCTGAAACTCTGACATATTTTTTAGTTTTTTAACCCGTTGTCGTTTTGTTGATGCGTCTGCAGTAACTGATGGCTCTTTTTATGCAGTTAAAGCAAATTCCAGGTCAAAACCTGCAAAACGCCGAGCGACCTGCTCAGCTCTTGGATTTTACCCCAAGGTTGTGTCTGAGCTCCATTTTTTGATGTTTCATGTTCCCTTCCAGTCAATGGACGGATAAATTCTCTGGTTTGGATCAGAAACATTTGAAGTGAAGCTGGAAAGTGGAGGAATCCCGACAAAAGTGTGTGTTGGTACCAATTTGCATGGGTCCTGCTGGGGACAAAAAGGGAAGTTATTAGCGATGGTACGGTCGGCGTGGCAAAGCCGAATCTCATGCAGATTGGCTGCTGAGGAAGACGAGGAGAGATGGCGATGAAGAGGAAGAGAGGGAGGCAGATGAGGTGAAATTAAACTAATATCACTCTCTCCCTGTACCGGCTGATATTTCATTTACCAGCCCCCTCCCCCTGTCAGCGGCGGGCCTGGCGCTCCCCTGCAGGTGATAACAGATTAAACCTATTCCATTTCATGCCTCAGGCTCCCAAATACAATCCATGTGGGGCTCCTCCAGGCCCCGGGCCCCCCGCCCCGGGGAAAGCTGGCAGCGGCTGCCCCAGTCCACTGGGCTAAGCCGCCGAGATGGAGGCCTGTAAGATTACAGGCCATCTGAGGAAATGACTGTGTGTGTGTCCAGGAATGTGTGTGTGGTGTGTATAATGGGGTTATGTCAGCTTAGATGCTCCAGTGCTGTATTTAACACCGTACTGCCTTCTCCTTTTCACTTATTGAAGTTTCCAAAGTATCTCAGAAGTATAATTGCAACTGAGTACACATGCTGATTGGGGAGTCCTGTGGATTTATTCTCTGGAGTGGTGATATTCTGCGTCGTGTTGATGTCTCACTCCTCGCAGTGGGCCGGGATGCGGGCGAAATGCGTCCGCTGCATTCCTGCAGTCAGACCGTGAGCGGAGTCGGAGGGAAATGAGAGAAACTCAACCCACAGGGCTTCCTCCACCGTGAGCTTCCTGAGCTCCGGAAATGGAACGGCCCCCCGGTGTTTACAGGCGGACCCTGAGTGACCAGAGCTCTCCGCTTCCCCGCGGCCCCCGACCCCGCAGGGCCCCCCCTCGCCTGGACTCACATCAAAGTGCTGCAGCGTTAAGAGAAAACACATTACGACTTAAAACCAAACGCTTGTTTGGTGCTGCTTCTGCTTTTTCTGTGCAAATCCTTGACGACTCTGCAGACGGTTTCTATCTGCGCCTCCATCTATCTTGGTCAAGTTGTGGATGTAATTTGTCATGAATCGTTGATGGTGGCAGCAGATAACAGGCTAAACGCCTCAGCCACTGCCAAGCCTTCACTCACATTAATTAGAGGTTGCACAGCAAAGTGTAGATGTTTAAATCCTGCACAATCTGACAGGAATGCAGCGTAAATGAGCACAGCAATCAGAAGGGACACGCTTCCCTTCAGGACCGGTTTTTAGTTCTAGCTCTGCATTTGGTTCACAGTTACAACAGGCAGTCAATTGATTTGATTTCTGCAAGGTTCTCTGTGTGCATATCTTTGAAAACTTTAATATTTCTTGGTGAGTAACTAAAACCAAACAGGTGAACAAGGTGACAAGTTGAAATGTCCTCCATATAAAAAACCCTTTAATTGAGCCATTTTATAGCACATTTTATAGTTTGTTATATATATTAAATATGACCTAAAATAAATTTGACCTCCTAATGTAACACCTTGAAATTGGGCCTCTGTCTCTTTAAGAAACTCCAATTCTTTCTGAGCCTCCGCCTCCAGGAAGTCATCCCAATATGGCTCCTCTGTTAACCCTTTAAAGTTTTCACCATCATTTCACTGAGCAGCAGCTCCAATAATGAGCTCAGTTCCACCAGCTGTTTGCTAATGGCTGCTGGCTAGTCTGAAGGAGCTGAGTGGGAGGAGCTTTGCCTCAAAAGTGGGGCTAGGTCCAACCAGGCGTTTTGCACAGCTGAATGGTTGCCATGGAGATTAAAGAAATTCTCAAACATGAATTAAAGAATCAAAACAACACTGCAGGAACGTTTCTGATGAGGGAAAAACATTAAAACATGATGGAAAGATTAGAAAAGTTTATTTTTTTACATGATGCCGCCCCTTTAAGAAGCCAATATATCATCATTTGTCAGTGATTTTGCAAAATCAAATGCACGAAAATCTTCATGCTGAAGTTAAATAATGATCTACGTTTCCCGCTGCAACGCGTGTCCATCTGCTGCGTTCAGCCATCATTCACGCTGAGCCTTGTTGTCATGGCGACTAATTCCTGCTGGCAGGAAGTACTTCCTCTCTGCTGTTTGTCTGATAGTGAAATGCAACAAGTGGGACTTTTTATTTATTTATGTCTATTTTTGTTGATAAAAATGAAATTCTAACCGTTTCTAACGACCAGATGGAGTTTTGAAGAGAAGCAGCAAAAGCAAAGGAGGAGGATTAGCAGAGCTGATGGCGTTACTGAGGAATATTGTCTCTGTCGTCTGGATGTTGCGCTGTCAGCGTGTCGTGATGGTTATCTTCAGTCAGAGGCATCGTAAGATTAGTTGCAGGGCAGACTGCTACTGGAGGACCATCCACAGCCATGTTTATTTTCTCTTTGCAATAAAACACTTTTTAATTTAATCAAGAGTAAAATTGTAGCTATTCCTGCTTCAGATGAAAGTAATTCTAGTAGAAATGACTTAATTTTGTTTGGAAAACAATCATTTTACAGAAAAATTGTGGTTTGTATCTGCAATAAGACTGGAGGTCAGACTATTTAACGCTGCAATATTTTACATTTCACTTATTACATCATTCTGCATGTTTGTCATATTTCTCTGAGGAACTTAAAAAAAGCACAAAAATTTGCACTAAATATTCACTTTGGTGAATGAATAAATTCAGAGTTGATTTAGTTCAGTTTGAAGATGAATTTCTGTTTTTAACTGTTTAACTTTCATCCAAAGCAGCAGATTGAACCTGAAGCAACTTTACGAGCCATGCTTCATAAAAGTGCTTCAGTTTATAAAAGCTGTCTCTTCTCTGTTTGCAGTCATGACCAAATGTTTGCATTTTTACAACGACTTTAAGCTTTTCTAAATCGGTTTAGGCGCTTCTGTTGGAATATATTTGTGTTTCTAAGTTTGGAGGATGTGTAAGGTAAACGTCTGAAACTCTTAAGGTGATGATGAAAGTGCTGAGGAAACCGCGGCGGCCGGAGTAAACCCGCTTTAAAAAGCACTGACCCCCTCAGAGCCACATTACTTTATGGAACGAAGGCATATTTACTACTTACTCCACTCTTTTAGGAATCAACATCCAAAAAGAGAGAAATATGAGAATGTAGGTTTATTGCCCAAGCCTGGATCATCTCCGATTATACCTTATTTTCTTATTTTTAGACTGGAATATTACACAGAATATCCTTTTTATCTGAAAGGGAGTAGTTCAGGATGGAGTGTGTTTGCATCGTCCCATAAGGAAGTGCAGGATGCTGCGTGTGTGTGTGTGTGAAGTTAAAAACCAATTAGGAGAGAGAATGAGTGCGCTCTTCGCAGCTTAGTGAAACTCTTCAGACAGAAGCAAACGGTCCCGTTTCGGAGGCGGCTCATTGATGTGGGATTGTGATGTGAAACGGCAGAACCGATGCATAACAGAGCGCCGAGGGAAACGGAGAAACGGCCCCAGATTGAGAGAGAAATCAAGAAATAGCGATGTGTGTATTTATACTGTATCTCCGCTCTGCACATTGGAGTGTGTTTGTGAGAGTGATTTCTCTCATGTATCGCTCGCACTAAGAAGAGCTGGCTGATGATAAACAGGATTAGCGGATTATTAGAGGGGGGATGAGGTGTGTGTAGAAGTGTGTAGCATGAGCCTGTGATGGAGCTGTGTGTGTGTGTGTGTGTGGAGTTGCACTTTGGGTGTGTCTTGGGAACAGGAGGAAAAATATCCAACTTCAAATTGATGCAGTCAACAAAAAAAATCCCCAAAATAACCAACCGGAGCTCGACCCGTTGGAGTCACCCAAGCATATGGATGGAAAGTTGAGTGGAAGAAAAACCGTGTCACGTAAAAGAGATACAATGACTTTGATGATTTTCACAATTTCACCACACACAGATGGATCCAGAACATGGACTACATCTGTTACATGAGGAGAACCAGAACCAGACAGATAAAAGTCCAGTCTGCTTTCATTTGGAGATCAAGACCAGAGTCTGGAGGAAGAGAGGAGAGCAGCAGGATCCACTGAGCTGGAAGTCCAGAGTGATGCTTCAGTGAACTGTTACAAATGTTCACAAAATGTTACTAATGTCAAACACAGCAATTTCACAATTGCTGTTTCCATTTGGCAATTAAAATCCCACATTAATAAGTTTATTCATGTGAGTCGTTAAAATACATGCAGTGCCGTCATCCTCCTACCACTTCCTGTCGTCGTCTTTGTTGTTTCTGCCAGTAGTAACATCAGGATATTGATCACATGATTATCAAAACACTTCATCCTGCTGCAAAAACGTTTTATCAGAAATGTGAGTTTTTGGTGAAATTGGTGTGTTTCCCTTCAGCAAACTTATTTCATATTTCCAGTTTGTTCAATTAGATGAATGGAAACTCGGCTACAGATGATCGGGGTCAGCATGTCGTCTTCTGGTTCTGGTTCTGGTCCACGGGCTCTACCAGAACATTTTAGATCTTCATTCTTCCTTCTGCTGACCTGAGTTTTATGGAGATGCTGGTTTGGTACCGACCCACAGCACCAAGTCCTGCTTTAATCACCATGGTAACGCCATCCAGTCACCTGAGAAGAGGCACCTGGACGTGACTTCCGACCCGAGTGAACAGAGTTCTGGTTTTGAAGTGGTGATTTCGCCGTGGTTCAGTTCATTTTAGAGCTCTGACATTAGACAATCTTTCATGTAAACCCTGTAAATAATGTCTTATTACTGCTGATGCGTGGAGCGGCCATATTGAATCACAGTCAGCCGTGTGACTGGAGATAGTTGGAGTTGATCCCAGTTTCCCAGTGGGAAATCTGATTTCAGTTGATTTTTATGACTGGAAGTGAAAATTTCAACTGGAACGCAGCATTAATAATCAAAATAATAGTATAATAATCTATTAAAATGAAATCAGTTATTAAGAAATCAACCTTTTCTATGAGTAACTAATTTATTGTGTTAAACCCATAAAATAAAACCATAATGTGACTAAAGTCTGTGTTGAATCTGCGTCTCAGATGATGTAAAGGAAGTCCATATTTGGTAGTTCCCCCAGCCTGTTCGTCTGGTTGATACAAAGGTGTCTTCTGATTGGCTGATCAGTCCCTCTGGACGACTCCTGTCCCTTCAGCTTCAACGGCTGAGACAAACAGAACCAGAGAAACGTTTCCATCAAAGTTTTATTTAATTTAATTGATTTGATTGCGACATATTAATCAACATAATTCATGGCAGTGCAAATATACAGGAATTAGCACAATGGCTACATTTCACAGTGCCTAACACTTTGGCCTATTAAAAGAAGCAAAAAGTAACAAAATAAAATATTTACATAAAGAAGTGAGTCTGACCAAATCCTGATCCACCTTAACGGACTGCAGTTAAATCAAGATAACTGTTGATTTGTATTGTCGGCTGAACGAGAGCGTCCACTTCTGCCTGAAGCTCAGCGACGGTTTTAGTTTTAAGCTAACGGTTCTGCAGGCTGAAACTCTGAGCTTTGCTACATTTCACTGAAGTATCTGTGTCACCAACCTGGCAGTTCGAAGGAATCCTTTAAACGGCCATGAAAGAGAAAATGAAGCCATTAGACAACCTCACCTCTGCCGTCAGTCCCTGCAGATGTATCAGAGAAATTAGCATAGATGTAGCAGAAAGGAGAGAAGAAAGAGGGAGATCTGCTCATCACCTGCTAATGGAGTGTGATGAAAGGGAAGCAGCGAAGTGACAGGTGGGTGTGTGTATCTAAAGGAAGAGGGAGCAGAGAGTCCATCACAGGCAACTGGAATCTCAGTCGCATCGGTTCACTCTGAAGGTTCTGGTTCTGTTCTCTGGTTCGGACCCGGACCCGGTTCTGAACCTATCAGTTCTGGCGATAGAGGAGAAGCAGGGACCGTCTTTTTCATAAAACAAGCAGCAATAAATACAAATGAAATAGAAGCTTCTACTGGTTGAATGTTAGTTTTTGTTAATTTAAATAATTATAAATAAAATTATAAATAAAATAATTTAAATAATTGAGTCCAGAAATGATCATAATTTTATTGATAAATATAAAACCATGTTCACAATCAATATTTAACACTTGATACATGTTCTCTTATCTTTCCTATTTTGAAGAGTTGCTAAGAAGTTTTGCCTGATTTTTGTTAAACATTTCCTTCCGTCCAATCACAGGACGGCTGCTGCTGATGGAGAGCCGTGATTGGACAGGAGGCGGGCTAAACTAATATATTAATTAAACGTACTAAAATAATTTTTCAAACTTATTTTTATCACTTTATAAACATTAATTAATTTATAAATCATAAGTTTTAATGTTTGCTTTAAGAATTGTTACATATTTACACCAGTATCAAAATTAAGAATTGAATTTCTACATTATGATTATTTTAAGGCATTTTTGTGATACCGTAGATCAGGGGTCTCAAACTCCAGTCCTGCAGTTTTTAGCTGTGCCACAGGTACAAAACACTGGAATGAAACGGCTTCATTACCTCCTCCTTGTGTAGATCAGTTCTCCAGAGCCTTAATGACCTAATTATTCTGTTCAGGTGGTGCAGCAGAGGCTCATCTAAAAGTTGCAGGACTGCGGCCCTCGAGGACTGGAGTTTGAGACCCCTGATGTAGAATCTACATATTTAATATGAATGTTAATTTATACTTTTTAGATTATTTTTAATTATCTGTATTATTGGTAGAATCCTTTATTAGGACTCTATTTGTTTTTCTATTCATTCATTTATTGATGGCAGTAGTGGTAATGTTATTAGTATTTTTATTTATTTGCAGTAGAACTAGTTATTGTGTTATAATTATTAAGTAGTAGTACATTTTATTTTCTACAATTATCATTATTAGTACTGAAAGTTTTATTTTTATGTTTTTTCGTTATTTCTGTATTTACTTCCAGAGCAAAACTTTTTCATTGATCATCAGAAAAAGTTAAACAATTTATTTCTTAATCGGGCCTCAAATCTGAATTTTACCATCTTAGTGAGAACATTAATAATTCCTCTTCTGCTTTTTAATCTTGACTAAAACTAATGAAGACATCTAGTTTAGTCATAAATGTGTGAAATGTGTGTGTGACGTGTTTGGTTCAGCAGTGAAACTACGTAACGTTTGTGATTAAATGAGACCAATCAGAATCTGAGGCCTGGTTGTTTGAGAAGCTGAAGTGTGAACAGAAACACATTTTTGTAGACCGGTGTGGGAAACCAGACTTTCAGTTGGTGGTCTTTCCTGTCTGCGGAGCACAGGTGTGTGTGGTGTGTGTGTGTGTGTGTGTGTGTGTGTTCTCCCTCTCTGTTTTAAGGTAACGCTTAATTAAACCACAAACTGACAAACTGCGTCTTTCTTTGTGTTTTGTTGTTTTTTCAGAAATATCTCCAGGTTGGTATTTATTTTTTAGGGGAGATGGAAGCGAGTGAAGTTCCAGCGCTGAGTTGCGTCTCGGTGACACACAGCGCCGCGCCCCCACCCTGCGGGCGGCCCCTCTCCCCTCCAGCGCAGCATCCTGTTCTCTAACACCTCAGAGCTGCTGCGAGTTATTTTGTGCTGCTCGGGCTCGGCCGCACAAAGGGAGAACTGGGGAACTTATTTGTGTTGCAGCCTGCTCTCTCCTCTACAAAGGGGGAATTAGGAAGTTATTTGTGTAGCTCATGTTCACTTTTTAAGAGAGCAAGCCATCAGTGGAGCTGTTTATCTGAGTCTGTACAAAGCCAGGATTAGGGCCCTGTCTTTGAGGCCTGCTCTGTAATCCCTTTATGGATGTCACCTGTCATCTCCCTCTAATCACCCTCCAACTTTCTCCTCCACCTCTGCCTTCCTGCCGCTATCGGCTCATCGCCGCCGCCTTTCGCTCCGGTCCCCGGGACCAGGATGAAGCCGGGAGGCGAGGAGGAGACACAACATGTGACTCTCAGTATTTCAGTGTAGTTTCTACAGCAAGGATCTCACAAAAATGAGACAAAACCAACTGAAGGCAACATGTAGGAGCTGATGTTCGCTCAATGATTCATTATTGATCAAAAATGACTCGTTGTACGTCTTGTTTCACTGGCTGATTATTTCACTTACAATCAGATTTTCATCAGTATTACTGAATTATTGAGGTAAACCAGCTCCTGTATCTTGATAAAAAGTTACATGTAAGCTAGTTTTGTGAGATATTTACACTAGAAACTAGGCATAAATACTTTGATATTTTGTGGTTTTGCAGTTTAGAGGCTTGAATGGCAAAAACACAATACATCCGTCCATCCATCTGTCCATCCGTCCGTCCGTCCATCCATCCATCCATCCATCCATCCATCCATCCATTTGTCCATCCGTTCTATTTGTCTGTCCATCCATCCGTCCATCCGTCCATCCATCCATCCGTCCATCCATCCATCCATCTGTCCATCCATCCGTCCATCCATCCATCCATCCATCCATCCATCCATCCATCCATCCATCCATCCATCCATCCATCCATCCATCCATCCATCCATCCATCCATCCATCCATCCATCCATCCATTTGTCCATCCGTCCGTCCATCCATCTGTCCATCCATCCATCCATCCATCCATCCATCCATCCATCCATTTGTCCATCCATCCGTCCGTCCATCCATCTGTCCATCCATCCATCCATCCATCCATCCATTTGTCCATCCGTTCTATCTGTCTGTCCATCTCCACTCGTCTCCTCTCAGCTTGCATGTTTAATGTGATGTATTTATCCTCCATGTAATGCAAGCCGCAGCTGGCCATTAGTCAATTATGAAATTTAATCGTAACAATTATGAGAATCCATAGCGATTAACGCAGCATTTCCTCCTTCATCCCCCTCATGATTCTGCACTAACTTCCTTATCTCTGCTCCTCCTTTCACCCCAAACTCTCCGCCTTTCTGTCCAGGAAACTTTGTCATCACTTTCTAAAATAAAAATCCATTTTTTAATCCGGCCAAATTAAAAGTGCTTTGTAGGGAGCAATGTGGAGCGGCATGGGGCGGCAGGGAGCGGCGTGGGGTAGCAGGGAGCAGGGTGGAACGGCGTGGGGCAACGGGGTGGGGCGGGGTTTAGCAGCGGGGAGCAGGGTGGAGCAGCGGGGAGCGGGGTGGAGCAGCGTGGAGCGGCGCGGTGGAGCGGTGTATCTCATTAGGCCTTGTCTGGCCTCCATCACATTAAGCTCTCTGCCTTTCTTTGTGTTTCTGGGCAGCAGCGTCGGCCGGGCCACACACTCAGGAATCTGATAGGGATAAACCAATTTGCCGTCCACACAAACATCCCAGCAGGCGGACGCCCCCGCCCCGGCCCGGCCCGCCCCCGCCCCGGCTCCCACCGCTCATTTAAGATGACGGTCGGAGAGGCCAGCAATTAAGTTTTAATTAGGTGGGGTAATTATTGCCGGGCAGGAAGTATCAGACGCCAGGCTGATTGTTCTCTGGCCCGCGGAGGAGGAGATGCGCTCTAATGGGAGGAGAGGGGGCGACCCCACCCTGCACCACCCCCACCCGCACTGACACCATCTGTGACCTCCAGTCGCCGCTGCAGGGGAAACTTAGCACACATTAATAACTCACATGATGGACATTTTAAATAAAAATCCACCTGATACAGACTCTCTGTCTGAGGATTTGAGTAGGCCACATCCTCTGGTGTCGCTGCTCTGACCAACAACTGAAGGGAAAGTTTGGACTTTTTATCATTTTATCTGATTACTGAATTCAGAAAACACAAAACTTATCAAATATTTTTGTCTAGTGAAAATATCATATTACACTTTAAATAAGACAAAAATAACTAACCAGATATCAGAGCTTATTTTCAGTGCATGATTCTGAAATATTAATAAAGTGAGATTATCTCACTTTATAACAAGGCATATTCCTGTTATACTGAAATAATCTGTTAGAGGAACTAAAGTTTTATCAACATTTAGGAATTATTTAATTAAAATAATCTATATCTTGTTGAAAAGTTACTTTCGTTATTTTTGTATTATTTCAAGTGTAATTCCATATTTGCACTAGAAAGTAGACAAAACAATTTGATAAGATTTAATGTTTTTGCAGTGATCATCCTTTTTGCATCCCAGAATGCTTTGCATGATCACTTGCAGAAAAATATTTTTCTCTTGGTTTCAGATCTATAACTTCAGCCATGAGAAACTCATCTAGATTTCTCTCAATTAAGACCGAAAATCTTATTAGCATCAATGAATTAATATTTTTAGAGAATAAAAACAAAAGTTAAACATGTTGATGTTGTTTTATGATCTATTTTCCAATGGAAAAACTGAGTTAAATCATAAAAAGCTTCAAATTTGTGACATTTATGATGATTGAATAGAACTGCAAAGAAAATGAAATAATCATTTGCACATTAGTAAGCATCGTCCTCTGGGAGGGGAGGGGAGGCTCCGCCCCATGTCTTATCAGCAGACACCACCGACCTCCCCACACACACACACACACACACACACACACACACACACACACACACACACACACACACACACACACACACACACACACACACACACACACACCATCAGTGATGTCACAAAGCTCATCTGGTCGCGCCTCCAAACCCAATTAAAACCCAGAGATGTGTTGCTGCCAACATCAGGAATCTAATCACATTCCTGGAAGAGGCGCGTAATTCCTGCTTTCTGCCGGGTCCAGATAGAGCCGAAGCGGGCCGTTTGCAGGAGTCAGAACCGTGCCGGAGGTCCGGAAAGGTCGGCTCGGGTCCATCCACCTGCATCCATGTAAATCAGAGTCTGTGGTGCAGACAGCAGCAGATCTACAATCACAAAATAAAAAGCAAAAGATGCAAATTAATCGACCAGAAACATGAAACTGTGGCTGAAATATTGGAGTTGAAAAGCTTTTTCTTGTGATTGATTGATTATTGATCAATATTGATTAGTTTTACAGTCGCGTCGCTCATGTTGGCAGCATGTTTGGTTCTGATTGGTTCTTTCTAGACTTTCCTCCAGTTTTTCAGCTGAGGTGTTTAATGTTTGATCTGCAGATTGACTGATTTTTACTCGGTGTCAGTCTGTGACGTCTGAAGGTTTGAGATCAAACCTGATGTAGTGGCATCGTTGTTAAATCCAGAGAAAGAGATTATTCTCTAATCTTTGGTGGTTTTATCTGCCCATCTTTCCTGAAACTGTTTTTAAATGAGTTAGCATCAGTTCTGCTCATTTAAACAGTTTTTAACCAAAATGTTTCTTTGTACTTTAGTTTGAATCAGCCTCCAGCCAGAGGAGTCTGTGGGCAGAAGCAGCTTATTTTTAATCATTTGATGAACTAAATAAATGTTTTCAGTCTGAATATCTGGATCTGTTCTGAGTGTGAGAGGAAACTGTCAGGTTGGTTTTGGTCTGAAGAGCTTTGTGAGGCGGGTTCTCAGCGGTAAAGGTGGTCAGTTCATGACCTGGTCAGGAATGCGTTCACCCTCTGGTGGAGAGCCACTGGGAGTTTTGCTCCAGAGGGAAACTCGACACCTCCAGTAGAAAGCCTGTCAATCAGCCCTGCTGCTGGCCCGAGGACCAGCGCAGACCAACCCCAGAAATATTCCTGCGCTCGGCCTTCCTGTGTGGAGAACCTACTGGTGTCTGGGTGTGTTTGTGGGAGGGGGTGGTGAGGATTTGCTCCGTCTTGCTGAGATGGGAGCAAACACAGTTGACAGCTTCCTTCCTCGCAGTAAACACTGCAGCGCCACTTAGACATGGGTCAGGGCCCAGAACACCCCGCTGCCTCCCGTCTGCTGCACTGGATCCCAGCGCTCTGTTTCAACTGGTAACGCTTTCCAGCCCTTTGTCACGCAGCCAGACATGCGACCTGATGGGCTGCATTACCTTCCATCTCTGCACAAGCCCAGCGTTGGCTTCGCTCTCTACTCACTTCTCTGCAACATCAGATCATCTGTCAGACGGCGGAGCTGCTTCAGACAAATTAACAAAGAGAAACAACAAGATTTTAGAGCCTTGTTCCTCAAACAGTGTGAAAACTTTATATTTGACAATATTTAGGGAGTAAACCTTCATATTTGATAGTTTAATGCAAATGAACTCATGGAAGAACTGAATCTCCCTCCCCAAGATGGCAGCATGAAAGTCCTAGAAGCATGATTCAAGATAACATTTGAGCCATAACTTCATGCCTTTGATTTAATTTCTATGATTTAATAAAAGTTAAAGTTGGCTGCAGGAGTTCAGGCTGTTTCTCTGGAGTTCAGATATTTAAAGGTGAAATCCGGCCCTTTAAGGAGGAAGGCGATGGCTGACCTTCATCTCTCCTCCAGGTGACTAATTTTATAGAAAATGTTAAATAACACATAAAGTACTCATCTTTTTATAATAAACAGCCGCTGAACCCAAATCAACTTTTATCAAATATATTAAACTTGGCTGAAAACAGAAAACATTTTGAAAGAAAGTGACTCAGATGTTGTTTTTATGCTGAGAATAAATGTGAAACTGGATATGATGAAGAACATCCTCTCCTCCTCTGTGCTTGATTTTAGTTTTATATTCAGACGCCTCTGCTGTGTCAGCTCAGATTGTTTCCACTGAATGTTTTATCACATATTAAGATTTAATTTGTGTTTGAACTGTTAAAATAGGCAGTTAAGAATATTTTTAGAGGATTTAGTCAAAAGTCTTTCTGGATGATCCTTATGTGGGTCTAAAATATAAAAATGTTTTATTTATTAGACTAAAATATTGTGATATATACTATCATTTTTAATATATTTAGTCTGTTCATTTTGACCTAATTATGATGTTTTTGTGAAGCTCTTCGCCGGTTGATAATGAACCCAAATCCTTCTGCATGTTTCAGTGTTGATGAATGTAAGAGAGTCGAATCTTTTCTGACTGAACTCAAAGTCACAGCCACTGATTTTGTTCCTGCAGAGTCGTGACGATGCTGAGATCTGTTTTCTGAACTGGTGGTTTTGAGCTGGTTTACCTGTGAAACGTTTCATCCTGCAGGCGTCGGCTGCTTCTCTGTGTACCGACCGATTCAGGAAATTAATTGCTCCGCTTTCATCCTCACTTTTAGAACAATGCTGGTTTATTTATGCTGAATATTATGCCTGGCATGTCAATTAATTATCAGTAAATTTGTTGGTTAGATTTGTCTTGTATGTTTGTGTAATTGTGTGTGTATAAGTGTGTATAATTGAGTGATGTCGCCTTCGTTGGGGATTGGACTGCCGGTTCTAGATGCAGTTTTCTCGTCCTAATTGAAGTTGGTCTTTTGAAGTAATTAAGATAAGAGTGTGGAGACAAAATAATTGGTATCATGCGACAGTAATTAAGCTGTGCTGTTTTCTTCCTCCCACACTGATTCTACAGCAGAGCCTTTCTTCATAAACAATGCAGCCGTCTGCAGCGTTTTGTTTTCTGGCCTCTGATCGCCTGACTGACCGACAGCCGATCTCGCTTCAACAGATGTGCAACAAAAACACCTTATTTCATCCCAGTCCAAGTCCTGACTCGTTTATCCCAAATCTTTATTCTTTTATTTCCAAACCAAGTCTTTTATTTGTTCATTCCAGATCCTCAGCATTTTGATTTCTATGAACTCTTTGGTCTTAACTTTTGATTCCAAGTCCAAACTTTCCCTCCAATTCCAGTCAGGATTTAACTAAACTCCCCAAAGACATTTTTAGCTGGTAAATTTTGTAAATAGATTATTTAGGGTTTTATGGTTCCGATTCAAACCAAATTCAATGTTTTCTGGCTCCGCCCACTTTGGGGCCAAGCTTTCCTGGCCCTGAGAAAATTCAATTCTTGAATTTTACTCCCCAAGTAAAGTACAGTAGTTATTAGAGTCCTCAACCAGTGATCCTGGTGTGTGTGTGTGTGTGTGTGTGTGTGTGTGTGTGTGTGTGCGTGTGTGTGTGTGTGTGTGTGTGTGTGTGTGTGTGTGTGTGTGTTAATTTCTCCACAGGCAGCAAACGTCTTCCCTGTAAAGCCCTCGGCTCAGAAAACACACTTTAAGCTAATGGCAACCCCTCTTAACCTGCAACAATATGCAATTTACATCATTCACCCGAAGCTGGACACACACACACACATGCATACACCTACACACACACACACACACACACACACACACACACACACACACACACACACACACACACCCACACACACACACACACATTGTTTTAGTCGCCCCTCTGCTCATCGCTGCTTCAGCTCATCGGTTTCTGGAGAGAATAATCTTAGAAGATGTTTCTTATTTGTTTACATTCAGTAAATGTTTTTACACACATTTATAATCACACTGGACAACATTCACATCTCTACACACACACACACACACACACACACACACACACACACACACACACACACACACACACACACACACACACACACACACACACCCCAACTGTCTGTCGGATTAAAGACACAGAAATGGGAAAAAGCAACAGCTTAAATAGTGGACCTGTGTGTGTGTGTGTGTCGTGAGAATTTGTACACACTCTTGATTTTAGTTTTGGCACAACGACAGCCAGCTTAATCCTGCCCCCCCGCCCCTCCCTCACTGAGCTTGGCCACAACTAAAACAGGTAATATACACCGACTCCTGCTGAACACACACTGCGCAGTGTGTGTGTGTGTGTGTGTGTGTGTGTGTTGTATGGGCGTTCACAGCTATTTTGGTTAAGGATTCTTTGGCTAAAACAGGGAAGATCTGACTCTGGTGCAGGTGCCACCAACAGTCTTGGGTTTTGTCCAAGTCGGTGGCAGGCTGCTCTTCTCCTGAGTCTCTGAAATGTGTGTGTAGGCGTGTGTGTGTAGGCGTGTGTGTGTGTGTGTGTGTGTGTGTGTGTGTGTGTGTGTGTGTGTGTGTGTGTGTGTGTGTGTGTGTGACATGACCTAGCTGTGGTTAAAAACAGGAGTTGTAAGTAGAGTTAATAAAGGCTTCTGGAGCAGCATCTTCCTCTGGTGGTTTGACCCCCTCCCCATTTCTGCTTCTTTATTTTCGGGGTGTGTGTGTGTGTGTGTGTGGGTGTGTGTGCGTGTGTGTGTGTGTGTGTGCAGAAACTAGACATGCCTGTGCACCTGATCACTGGTTTGGAGCCACAGAGTTTCTCTTTCTCACTGTCTGATTTTGTTTGCATATTTTAAGCCATTTGTGCTGAAATATTATTTCATAAAAAAGAGAAAATATTCTGAAACATAAAACAAGTTTATTACCTAATTTATGTTTAGAGGAATAAAACAATTTATTTTTGCTTATTAAGCAATGATTAGCAATCTAGTTTTACTGACCAACAAATTTACTTTCACAAGTTCAGCTTTGTATCGAAATTTTAGTAAATTTCATAATTTGAAATGTGTGGCGTTGAGAGAAAGAGAGAGGAGGATGTTGGACTGATCTGAACAGTGTGGCAGAAAATTAGCTTCTATTTTTAAACATTTGTCTTGTTAATCTGATCATAAGTTGATCATAAGTTTTTTGATGAAAACTTCAAAAATCACAGATTGCTCTTTTAATCTGTTGTTTGCTGTTACATTTCAAGTTATTTTTCCACTTTGTGCTTTTTATTTTCAGACTATTGGCAGCAAAACAGCCCACAGCATGATGCTGCCACCGCCCTGCTAAGTGATGAGAAGCAGGATTAGATGCCTTTGCTGATCATGTTTTGCTCTTAAATATTACATAATTACATGAGTAAGACTGTGCGACCTTTGACCTGGCATGACTTTAGCTCCCAGGCTCCTGATGCATCAGTGACCTTCTTCCTTTTTTCTTTATGATTAATTTTTCCAGATATCTGAAGTGAACAAAGAGAAGAAATAAATGTTTAGATTCGTCCAAAACTAAAGTAATAAAATCCTTTATTTTTGTTTTTAAATATCATTTCACTCCCATGATGTCTAATCATTCCTCCCTGGAATGAAGAATATTTCTGTTTGTTGGCGTAAATGAAGCTGGGTTTCTGCTGGAGTCGAGCGGCTCCACTTCCCCTCCCTCTGGGTTTTGTTCTGTTTGGATATTTAGGTCTGGGTTGAAAGAAGGTCCGATCGAGGAAAACCTGGTAAATCTGCACTTCCTGGCCCTGAGTGCAGCTCCAGCAGAAGATCCTCCTTCCCTTTGTTGCTCAGACTTGGATGGTTTGAATCGGGCAGACAGCCAAGCTGCAATCCGTGCACCTCCTGACTTCATCTGAAATTAGAAATGAGAAGTCGGCTCTCTGGGGAGGATGAGCTACTTTCACACAGCGCCGCATGCATGCAGGAGAGCATGAAGTGACAATGTCAAAATATCAACACCTCTTTTTTTGAACTTCTGGGTCCCAGCGTGCAGGGAATGAAGAAGTACCAGCACTAGTTAATTCCCCTCTCTGAAAGGTGTGACATGTTTAAATGTAATGACTTGGCTTGCTGAACTGAAACCAAACACTGCTTTAAACCACAGAGGTGTCGTGGATGGGAGCCGAGAAAGAAAGGGCGCACGGAGGCAAAGGTTTCTTATCCAAATTAATACAGAGCCTCGCTTTTCATCAAAGCCTTTATTGAGTAATATAGACTCACAATGGCTCTTTCAACATTCTCTTGGCAAAAGGCTGCAGCAGATTCATGTCCTCTTTTTTCTCCACACCAAACATTTTCCTTATTCGGCGCTCCTATCTGGGAGCGGGTTCCTGCTATTCATCTATTCCCTTCGCATCTCGCCTTTCTGGAGCCATCTTTTCACTGACAGCCTCCCTCTCCTCAACCTCCTCTGGTCACCGGGGAGCTCATTCTTAGTCGCACAAAAAACGTCCGTCACGGATTGCCTTCCTCCCGTCTGCCTGTGAATTAGCTGTGTGATTACACTGAGCTAGTGGGGTAAAGCCCGCGCCCGGATTAGGGGCTGCTGGTGCCGGGGCCAGGCGGGCCGCGGACGGACGGACCGACAGACGGATGAACGCTCCGACGGGCT
Organism: Xiphophorus maculatus; assembly: GCF_002775205.1. Classification (NCBI taxonomy): domain Eukaryota; kingdom Metazoa; phylum Chordata; class Actinopteri; order Cyprinodontiformes; family Poeciliidae; genus Xiphophorus; species Xiphophorus maculatus. The sequence continues at coordinate 2,140,856 of NC_036459.1, forward strand.
AACTGGCCACAGAGGAGGGCAGAGTCAGGATCTGCATGGCATGCAGTTGTCACTTTGGCACATCGCACTGATACTGCTGCAGGGAAAGGCCAGCCAGATGGAGCCGGAGCCAGGAAGCCTCAAAGAGGACAGTGTCTGGGCTTTGGAGGGTTATTTTTAGTTCTGATGGCTGTGGGGGGCGGGGGGCTGACATTAAGTTAAGTGGAACTAGATTCTTCTGTGCAGTCGGACGATTGGTCTTTGTTTGTGTTCAAATGTCAAGGAATCAGAAATAGCTTCATGGAAATCAACAAATTCTGGAAGTTTATTGATTTATTAGCCTCTAGCCTCCAGTCCTGGTCAGACTGCCTTGATGTGACGTCGTGTTCATGGATGTCATATCAGGAGATCTAAGCCTCCATCAGCAGCTCAGGGAAGGAACGACGGGTCGACCGAGACCAGGATGTCAGATACGTTGGTGCAGGTTGACATTCTGCAGTGAAATCTGGAGATCACAACCTGAAGTTCAGAATCACATCATCTGCAAAAAGCAGAACGTTTCCTCCCTTATTAAAATAAAACATCTTTGTGTTTCCTCGGTGCTGTCTTTTGTTGCTAATTGTCAAACTGTTCCAACAGCAACGCTCTTGCACAATAAGATTAATAGCTGGATTTGCTTCAAAGTTACGTCACTCCATTGTTTATGAAGTAACTGCAGACAGGGCAGCCTTTCTTCAGCTCCGTCTGTGAGAACGAGACCAACAAGCTCTGTCTCCACTTGCACAGAATCATTTCTAATGTGTGTGAAACCATAAATTAAGATGACAAATGGAGTGGTGTGCTGTGTGTGTGAGCCAACACAAGCACGGGTGCCGACATCCATGAAACGTGGTAGAAAACAAACCTGGCTCTGGGTTCTGCTTGTAAAAGCCCAAACTGACCCGTGGGAGCGTCTCTGATGGAGCGAGCGCAGGATGAAATGAAACAGAGGAGGGATGGATGGAGGGAGGAACGGTTACAAAGCAACAGCCACAAAATCATCCCTTTAACATCAAGGGCAACGGCGATTATTAAGCTTTCCTCTGCTCTGGCGGCGCAGTCAGTCTGCGTAGAAGTACAATAAAGATAGCGAATTATGACTGAGATGTATTTCTCCCGCTGAGGACGGGTATCACCCACCCGTCCGTTTGAAAGCTTCCTTCATTACCTTACGCAATTTGATTTTTGTGAAATCTAAGCAGAATTTTTAATGGTATGCCACACTGCTCAATAATTCCTGTGATAAGAGCCGGGGAGAATGAGAGTGCAATGGCCTGTGTAAATCTGTGACTGAAGACAGTGTGGTTATCGCCGCCCAGCCTCCATCCTTCCCTCGCTCTCTGCTCTCATCCCTCACTTCCTCCTGTTTCCTGCTCTCTTTGTCTACGTTTAGGACACTCACCTCTTCCTCCTTTGGCGTCTCGTAGCAACACGCTCCCAAGCGTCGATCGATCGTCTGTGCCTTTGGTCGAGCACATATGAATCCATTTTTATCTCGTCTGAAGCGTTTCCGCCTCTTGTTGTCCTTTTTAATAAAAGCAGATAAAGCCGGGCTTCATTAAAAAGGTCAGCGTTTGTTTATGTCGCTGTGGAGGAGCTGGAGGTTTGCAGAAAGACCTTGGATGTATATCAGCGTCCATCAGGAGGGGACCTTTCATTACACTCCTATACTAATAATGTTAAAAAACACACACACACAGGGACGAGATAAGGCTCGCCTTTAAAAGCGGATGCATTATTTAACACAGCAGCTAATGGCCCAGATTGTCCTGTAACAATTGAATAACATCGGCTGATAACGCTGAGCCTTTGCTCTGCACCTTTTAAAGGATGGCCCTGTGAAAGTGCAGATAGCGCCGCTGCACCAAAGAAGAATGAGAGCGACTTGCTCCATCATAAAATAAGATCGCTGCCAGAGGTCCGGACCTGCGAAGAAGAGAAACTGGGAGAGTAAACGGGGAGCGGGGCAGAAATCAATAACATGGTGGTCAGTATTAATCTGGCATCAATAAACCTGGATCTTTTACTTTTCATGGTAATGGCTCCAGTCATCTCCTAAAATGCCTCTCAAGTGCTTAAAGGGTTCCTGATAGCATCTTATCAGGCAGAACGAACGCAGCGGCCAGGAGACCGGGAGGGAGCTGAGGGAGGCACCGGCCGGGTCCGAGTGAAGGTCACCGACGACTGGGTCCTGGTCCGGTTTGATCCTGGACTGTGGTTCCGTCTGAAGAACCTCGTTGCCAGGTGTTTATTCATGTCGTCATCAGATCCAGTGATTTATTCGGCGCTGATCCAACGTCCTGGATCCCTGCTGCACCGCTCTCCTTCAGGCTGTCGGAGTGAGGAACGGAGATTCATGAACCTGAAACAGATTCAGGATTTCCTACAAAGTCTGGAAAAGTCTGACTTCAGTATTAACTTACTCATTATCTGTCTAGTGATGGCGCCTCAAAGTAAAAAGTTAGCTACACTAACCCTGAAGTACTAATCATGAACATTAGCTTTGCTAAAGCTAATGCTAAAGCACTAACTTCAGTTCAAAATGTACGTAGCTCTCCTTGCAAGACTAAATCCTCCAGAACTAAGTGAATCTTTTCATGTTCTCTAATATCCATGTTTGGTTTTTGATCCTGTGAGTTTCTGTGGAGGAAACACAGACAGGAAATGGAACCATTACATAAACACTTCAAAATAAGAGCATGATTTAAACTTTGAACTCTTGGAGAATTCTGAACCGTTCAGAACCAAAACTTCAACAAAATGTCAAAATGTATTCACCTGAAATTTGAGAAAACAGCTTTAAAAGTAAATAACACTTTAACATTTAGAGGAAGCTAAAGGTTTTCAAAGCTAGCAAAAGCGCTAAATGAAAAATTAGCTTCCCTATTAGCATGCTAATGGATTAGCTGTGGTGTGCTCACCACTGCAGCCATTATTTATTTATTGTCAGTTTATTAGTCCTTCAGCAGTTGGATATGTTTTCATTTTTATCAGCAGAGAAACTAAATATTTGGTGCAAATTAATCTGAGAAAATAAATTAGCATTTAAACACCAAAAATATATAATAACAGAGAATCAGTTCATTTATTAGAAAATTAGTGATTGGATGATAATAAAGTAATGATAATCAGTTTTACCAAACTAATCGAACTGAATTAGATTGAACAGACAAACAGTTTTCAGTTTGCAGACGGTTCACCTTATAATAATCAATGTATTTGATCTGATCAGAGTGAACAAATTTCATCTCAAATCTTTGCTTTAATCGGCCTTTAATAGACCGTTTTTAGCTGTTGTATCGTCTTCCTGTAGCGTCCGTCTACAGATAGCAGTTACTGCATGACTTAAGAATGAAGGTTTGGCTGCTTGGACTAGACCGTTTTGGGTTTACTGCCGCCGTGTTTCTGCTCCCCACAAAGAAACGCATTTCTCTGGTTCTGAGTGACCGGTGGGATGTGCTGAAGGGAAGAGCCGCACCACAAATAGTGTTACTGTGTGTGCGTGTGTGTGTGTGTGCGTGCGTGTGTGTGTGCGTGTGTGTGTGTGCGTGTGTGTGTGCGTGTGTGTGCGTGTGTGTGTGTGTGCGTGCGTGTGTGTGTGCGTGTGTGTGCGTGCGTGTGTGTGTGCGTGTGTGTGTGTGCGTGTGTGTGTGTGCGTGTGCGTGTGTGTGTGTGTGTGTGTGCATGTGTGTGTGTGCGTGTGTGTGTGTGTGTGTGTGTGTGTGTGTGTGTGTGTGTGTGTGTGTGTGTGTGTGTGTGTGCGTGTGTGTGTGTGTGTGTTGGCAGCCTGCCCTGCTCACTGATCCTGTTGGATGCCGTCCATTGGCCCTCTTCCTCTTAACTCCCCCGTTCTTGTTCCTCTACGTCTCTTTTTATTTCTGAGTGTTTGTTCCAACTACGCTCAGCTCTGCGTCCGACTCAGGAGTTAAACCTCGACTGGAGGATGGAAAACTCACCTGGTCCAAACTCACCTGGTCAGTCCGTCAGAAACAAACCTCCATTTTCTACCAGTTTAACTCTGGCGGTATTTAACTGTTTTAAACATTTATAGAGATAATAATAAAACTCAAGTATTTCTATTTCCTGCAGGTTTGTGGAAGATGGGTCCAGACTGAACATGTCAAATATTTCGTTGATAAAACGTCCATGTTTAACAGAACATGGAGTACCCAGAGAGAAGCGGCTCAGAGCAGGGAGATTTTTACATCCTCCTCAGGAGGATGCCAGTAATTAGTTATTTTATTTTAACATAAAAATAAGAATCAGTGAGACTGACCACAGCGGCTCATTTTCCCTGTTTTATCCATAAAACTCTAAAAATCCCAATAATAAAACAAAACATTAATGATACTACCTGCTGATAGTTTTCAGTATTAAACCCAACAACATTCCTCCAGGAATGATCGGAAATGTCTCCAAAAACCAAAATATTCATGTAAAATGCTGCAGATCTTTATGTCCGTAAAACTGTTTGAGATTATCCAATATCTGTACCAATAGAGCTGATTATCCCATTAAGCTGAACTGCTGCTATAAATAGTGTTTTAATGCTGATGTAGATTTGAGGGGTGGAGTGTTTCTAGCAATGTTTCTTTTTCTCGTGGTCCTGTCTCCTCTCTGAATATTCTACACTAATACCATTCTCCAAATGTCAGAATGGGAGAGCATAAAAAGCTTTCTGATTTTATTTTTCACCTCCAGAGGAAAGAAGTCCAGGAGAGGCTTTCTTTTCTTCCTCTCTCCTCTGTCTGCTGCGCTGCCTCTCTCTATCCCCGCTTCACTCCTTCCCGTTTTATTCATATTCAACAGTCAATCATTTCTCTGAAAAAAAAGAGGGAGAGAGAGAGGGAAAGCAGGGAGAAATCCGGAGATTGCAGATGGAAGTGTTATTTTTTTCTTCATGTTCTTATCCTTCTGCATTTGAACCGGCGATGTGGAAAAGCGCTGGGAGCACCGCTTTACATAGCAGCCTCCCTCTCATCAAAAGCCGCCAATCGGCCCTAAATCAGCATGCAAAATGCCACTCAACCCTGTAGCCTTTATTAAAGTTTGCAGGGACTCAATTTGAGATAGCGATCGTTCCTATTAAAAAGCCAAATGTAAGATAGTTTTTTTATATAAATCTCAGGGTGGAATGGAATTGTTAATCAGCATAGGCTGATGTGATTTCTCTGTCACAAATCCTGCCCAGGGCTCAGCGGCACACCAGCTTTACCGTAACTTCGGGCTTAGCAGTCGCCACGGAAACCAGGGGAGGAGGGCGGGCTCGGCTGTGTGTGTGAGGGTGACGGGGTTCGGCTTAGCCCGGCGCCCCCGCCCCTCCCCGCCCGCCTTGATGAGAGCGGCGCCGATAACGAGGGCCGCTCTGTTTCTCTGCGTTGCAGGAGAAAAACTTTCACCTCCTCACACCAGCCAGCCCAGGAAGTTTGTTTCCCAGGCTCCCGCTTGTTTCCCTTCTGCACTGTGAAATTGGGTGGCCCCCTAGTGTGACCCCAGAGCTGAGGTTTTAAAGTGGTTGGCCCCCACTGGCCCCCGCCCCCCAGCTTTAGCCACACAGACCCAGCAGGAACCCAGAGGATCCTACTGGACACAGCCAGCGCCTGCTGCAGCCTCTGGGGTTACGCCACGCGTCATGTTGTGCAGGACTGCAAAGTGGACTCAGAATAATTAATGTCCGCTCCTTTTATGCTAATGAACATCTGAAAAGTGCGGCATCCACCTCTGTTCTGCTTCCCTGAGTCTTGTTGGTCTGTCTTCTTTGTGAATCGTCTCAGTAAACATCAGTTTTCTGTCTTGCATTTGATCTTCAGTTGGATGTAGGTCTGTACTTTGACTAGGACATTCTGACAAGTGATGGGAATTTTTTATTGTCGTGTGTAGCATCATATTTTAGCTTAAGTTGGCAAATATGTATGTTTTATACGCACATAAATGCTTCTGAGTTCAGTCTTTAATTTTATGCATTTGTTCAGACATTTTTATGCTTTTGTGTAACATTTTATCAAACTTTTAATTTTAGAAAAACAAATCTCCCGAACAGAATCATAATAGTGATTCATTATTATATATAATATTTAAACTGCAGCCAGTTGCTGATTTGTTTAAATGTGTTGCTGATTTTTATTTCTTTATTTTTTCTGCTGACGCTCCAGTCTGATCCTCACAAAAAAAATATTTCTACTTAATCTGACATTCAGATTGATCCATTAAACATGAATAATTATTTAAAGTAGTCTAAGTGTTTCTAAGGAAACCCAGCAGAGCTTCGAGTCGTTGACTACAGCAATCCCTCGTATCGATCAAGCATGGAGCGACAGTGGAGAGGAAAAACTCAACAGGAAGAAACCTCCAGCAGGTGGTTCAGTTTGGAAGCTGGACCTCTGTTTGTTTTCTGCAGTCAGAACTTTTTCTTTGGTGAAGTTGATTATTAAATAGAATGACTGGCTGTTGTCCTGTTGGTATCTGAACTCATAAAAATGTTGAACAGGATTCTCCTTCCTGTACTCATGCCCTCCTTCATGCAGTGGCCTCCAGATCCACTCCTGGACGTCACACATCCAGATCTGTGTGTGAAGTCGACATCTGTGGTGCATTTGCAGTCTGAATTTGCCGTCTCCGTAAGTGGACGTGATTTTACCGGAGGACGGATTGAAACGCGACACCAGAGAACAGCCGATAACGCCGGCAGCTCGTCAGAGAAGTCCAGTTCTCATGGAAACCTCGCGGCAGTCCACACCTGACCGCCGCCGGACGGAGCTTCATCAGAGTGTCGGGTCAACAGTGAGCTGAAGAGCTAAGAGTGTTTGTAATGATGCACGTTCCCTGCCTTTGTCTCCGTCTGCGGTTGGATTAGCAGCTCCAACCTGGCAGAGAGTCAGGAGCCGTCCTCGCTCTGATGATGTCACAAAGCTCTTAGCTGATGGTTATCTGCCGGTTTGGCTGAGGCCGCCGGCTTGTGGTGTTGTTAGCAGGCTTGTGGTGCACGCGCTGGTGATTGCATTCACTGCGCTGCCATGGGGCGCATTATCCAGAGGGCTGATGGGAGAGATTGGGGAGACGAAACCTGGGCCATCTCCTGTGGAGCCCAACCATTTGGCAAAGCTAAACTCTCCGGGTCTGTTCAGAGCCTGGAAAACGGGAAACAAATCCTGCTGGAGCTTCTTCAATCGTCACACGATTTCTCTTTCGGTCGTCCTCAGCTGTGTCTTTGTCTCAGGTTTATTCTTTAAAATGCTGATTCTGTTAAAGTAGAAATCATTCCTGCTGTGCTTTATTTTATGGGAGCAATTTCATCTTTCATTATTGAATGACCAACACTAAACCAAATGATTACATGGAAGTTCAGGTCCGTCATGTAGCAGTAAAGAAAAAAGTTTTCCATCTACAATAAAGAATACATCAGTTTTTAAACATTTTTATCCCATGTTTAGATTTTAATGTCTAACTTCCACATTTTTCAGCTTAGCTATAGAAATTCATTTTTTCAGTCAAAGCAACACTTTGTCTCAGGATGTACCTCGGTTCTACTGGAACCAGAACATCTGCTCCACCTCCAGCTGCTGTGGTTCTGAGTCAAACCAACCTGTTCCCCTCCTGGCCTGTGGGGGCGCTGCACCAAGAACCACTGAAGGAAACGACACAAAAACCTGTGAAGACACTGAGAGCAACTTCCTTCTTCACCAGATGGAAACAAGATGGAGGCGTCAGATTTTAGTGTTGGAGGATTTCTCTTTAGTCTTCGGCTGAAGACCAGGAGCCATTTCTGCTGCTAGCACTAGGCTAGCTCGTTAGCTTTGGTTGTATTTACCCAGAATGCCCTGCGCTGTAGTCCACTTCCTGCTTTTGGAGCGGTGTCCGGTCCGCTTGGCGTTCACATTGAAACCAAACCAGTTCACTTCAACCGAACCCAGACCGAGGTCTGGAGGTCCAGAGGTCAGAGGTCAATTAGAGTTCACACCTCACCAACCAAACCGGACTTTGACTAGGCAAACGGACCGGAGTCAGATTAAAACAGACCAAACATGGCTGGTGTGAATGCATCCCATGATGCTGCTTTGTGATTGGCTGATTTGCTATTTCTGCTAACGAGCAATTAACCCTGAAGTACCTCATGCAGAGAGAGCAGGTTACAGAAAAAACACTTAAAATGTCTAAAATTCATCAAATGCGACAATTTCCTGCGTTTAAAGCAGCAGAGATGGCGGAAGGCGGCCGTCACACTCCGGGATCAGCAGACGATCTTTTGTCGTCTTTCTGAGGAGAAACGCAGACGTACTACAGGAAATGGCAAACAGACAAACATGCTTTGCTTTTGGGAGTGTTGGCGGGTTTCTCCCCTCGCTCTCCTCCGTATGATATGTTTACCAAATACCTGTTTAGAATGCGGCGGTGGCAGCGCCGCGCTCCCTTCAAGTCCCCGAGGATGCTCAGCAGTAAATGGCGGTATTATTTGTCAGCTCTGGCAGTGTCTTGAGGCTGCTTCAGAGAGATACAAGGAGGCAACTGATAAGGAGAGCATCAGAAGGGCAGTTAATTGCCTCCAGTCTCCGGGAGCTGGGGAATATTTAAAATCTATGGGATTAAAGACAGATTAAAAACTGCAGAAGCAGTGGGCCCAATGGCGCTTAAAGATTGCAATCAGCAAGGGTAATGGTGGAGAAGAAGGAGGGGAGAAAAAAGAGACAGACAGAGAGAGAGAGGGGGAGTGAATGAAAAAGTGAACGAATGCTGCGGCAGAAGGAGGTGGGAAAAAAATGACAGATAGGAAATTCAGATCCGCTCCTAATGCCCAGGGTTCCATCTTGTAAGCACGATTCATCTACGTGTAAATCGTTTTTTTCCTGCGTCTTTTCTTCTCCCCCCCCTCCTCCGCTGCTCATCCCAGGCCTGCTTTGCTAGCGTAGCCGCCGCCGCCGCCGCCGCCTCTCTGGCGCTTTGCTAGGCGGCCCTTATCAGCCCATCTGTGAATTAAAAGCGCTGCTCCCTGTGAGGATTAAGGGGCTGATTGAAGACGCCACGAAAACTAACTAATAAGTCGAAAATGTCAGGAGGGCACTCTATGGAAACTGTGTACTTTTCTAATAAAGCTGACGAACAGAGTACAACCGCTGAGTAAGGAGGGAGAGGAAAGTCAGACCCAGAACTCATGTGGTTCTGGTCTCACAGCGTCAAACTGACAACCATCAGGAAAAAACAGCCAATGGCAGCAAGTTCTGCCCTAATCTGGAGACCCCCCCCCCTGCAGGATTACTAGCAGCACAGCTCCACGGTTAGCGATAGCTGCAGTGCTACCATTAGCGATATTAATGACATCAGGAGCTTATCGGGGATCTGAAGGCATCACAAATTACAGAAGAAAGAAAAACACGGGCCACATGCGCTGATATGTCTCTGTTTGGGTTAAAGAGGACAAGATGTGCCCAATCCTGGATTGTTTCCCCACCTTATCAGAATCCCACTCACTTAATCCTGTTAATTACTACATGAGATACTTAAGGTATCGTCTCCACAATCAGCCATTCGCTTTGCATATCAGCAAAAAAATCTGTGGCGTTTTTTTCCTTCATAATCCATTTTTATTCGTCTTCCTCCTCTCTCCCACACTTCCTCTCCTCTCTGTCTGCAGTCTTTCATTGAAAGATTAGCCTTATAAATTATGCATTGGTGGGTAGTGGGGGTAATCCGAGGCAGAGATAGAATCGGCCAAGTGTTGAAGGGGCATCGGAGGCAGCGCCACCATCATAAATATGAAACAGATGTTGGGTGACATTTTAAAAAAGTGAATCCAATCCGCTCCTCTGCTGCGTCTGGTGTTTTCATACGCAGAGAGGAACCTGACATCCCCCTCTCCCTCAGTCTGCCTTACTCACCATTTCTCTCCACTCTTCCCTCTTTTTTCTCCGTAATCCTGTGGAACCAGTGATGCATAGATTATATTCTCCCTTTATGCAGCATGTGTCCTATTGGAGCCAAGAAAAGCCTCCAAATGCCACTTCCATCTGAAATGGCATCTAATCTGCCCTGATTAAAGTCTATTTTAAATTCTTTGGGACGGAGAAATTAAATGATGCTTTAAGAAAGTGTTGGCATGCAGACTGTGAGGTTATGTAAATGTGAGATGCTTCAGATATGGAGAGATGTTCTGATTGCACATTCAGAGAAGAACAAAGCTGTGCTGATGTTTGGTGGTTCCGTAAGGCGTCGCGCGGCGCTGCGATTGTTCTGCGGCTGGCAGCGGCCCTGCGGACTCTGCGCCGGTGTCTTTTCATGGCAGAGACGCCGTCTCATCGTCCCGCTCATCCCGCTTTGTCTCGTCTCCTCTCCACTCCTCACAGCGGCCTCGGCTCTATTCTGCCGCTCTGCACGCAGGATCCTGTTGTTGTGCTGCATTGTGGGTTTTGTTTGGTGCTAGAAAACCAAGATAATGGCGGTTGGAACAGCTCTCAAGCCTTTTGTTTGCGTCTTTCTCATCTTGCATTTGTCTTTCTTGCTTAGGCTGGAAAAAAGAATAAAAACCAAAGGATTCAAAGGTTTTTATCAGGCTGGAGATCAAGGTTTTGGCCACAATTATGTGCATTTTGTAACCATTAAATTGACTTTTGACTGATTGTCTCCAGCTTTGCATTCACAAAATCTTCCTGTTGAATTTTTTTAATGATTTATTTCAACTGGTTTCCATCCAGGGTGGTTTATAAACCAGTTTAATGTGGTCATGGACGGAGAACGAGCCACAAGAACCAACCTGGAACTCAAGGTGAGGTTATAAAAACCCAACATCATGGTGGTGGCAGAATCATGCTGCGGGATTTGTGGGATTCTTTGTTTGGTCGACACGTTGTGTTTTTGTCATTGAGAAGAATTGAAATATTATTTCTGTACATTTTGTTTTTGTTGACGTTAAAAATGACAGAAACAAATAAAATAATTTATAACACAGAACAAGCTGCAGGAATAAGCTCCTAAATATTGATCCCCGACCATCATACCTCCCTCACCGTGTCCGTACAGCACAAACAAACACGCTGCTCCGCTCAGCACAGCGTGTCCCAAAAAGATTCAGGAACATTTTCCACTTTTTATCTGATAAACAAAAAGTTTTGCTTCTTTTACTGGGAGTTGTTGATGTGACAGACGAGTGAAACTGTGAAGTAGAATTTTACAAGTTATGTTCTGTTGTCTTTTAGTGACATAAAACGAGCTCCTTCGTGTTGCTGAAAAGTTACTTGTAACTTGGACTCCTTTCGAGCATCCCATTTTTTCTGGGAGAAACTCAACAGAAACGTTTGGTAAGATGTTGAGTTTTTTCAGTGTAACGAGGAAACGCGATGCTTCCCAGCAGAGAGGAAAAGTGGAGCTGAGCGTTTTCAGAGAGGAGGTGATGAAGAGTGTGATAGAGGAAGAGGATGATGGCTGCAGGGAGGGGGGGTCCCCCCGCCTGTCAGTCAAACTGGGATGAGGAGGCCTTATCTCCTTCACACACGTGACCCCTAACCTCACCCCCTCCACCCAGGCTGCCATCCATCCTCTCCGTCCGCTTCACCTCCAGCTTTCTGTCGCTGCTGAAATATTTCACTTCAAGAGGAAACGGGGAAATTTGAAAATCTTTGTAGTGAAAATCGATGATTTGGAGCCGTTTTCCTTTTCAAGGCTGCAGTGAGCCGAGGAGAGCTGCTTCTCTGCTGCAGGGAAACGATAATAAATGAAAAATGGAGGCATGTGGCAGCGGGCTGGATGGACGATTTATTGATCAGAGATCGGGGAACATTGGTAGGCGGGATTCGTTTGAATGTTTCAGGAAAATCAGATTTTATCACCGAGCTGCAGCGAAGCTAAATATCTAAAATAAAGAACATTTAACATCACAGAGGGAATAAATTCAGCAAAACCATTTATGATTTAATTAAACCGTCAGTGAACAGGAAGGCGGGCCGAACCAGAACTTTGTCAGAATATTTCAGCTCTGAACCGATTCACCGACCAGCTGAATGGAAACGTCGCTGGTTCTGGTCCAAACCGTCCGGAGCATTCAGCCGGCCCAAAACGCTGCAAAAACAATTCAACAGAGATTTAAAAAGGAAATTTAAACTCAAATGTCTGAGATTTCACTGAACTTTTTATTTTTCTCTTCACTGCACAGAAAACGTGCCAGAATGAGAATTTTGTGCAACATTTGATCCGTAGGATGTATATTATTTAGAATAACAACAATACGTTTAAGTTAATATATATTTAGTCGAGATTGATTTTATCGGATATAAACTCTAGTTGGACTTTATTTTGGGGTATCAGGAAATGCAGGCCACACATTTTAGATATTTATTTTTAAAGCAAGCATAAAAACATAAATAATAATTATTTATGGTTTGGACTGTTTTGTGTTATAAAATGCCAGTAAAACACTGTGAGGTTTAACAAAACGTAGAGGAAGTGTGTGTGTCCCAGCTGAGCCGGGATAGAACCCGGCTGACCGTCACACTGAGAGGAAGGAGCAGCAGCTTCAGCTCAGACAGGGAAACGGATCAGGCCACAAACTGAGAAACAGCTGAAGCTCAGAGAGTTGTGTCAGTAACAGCTCGGTTCAAATCTCTGAAAAAATCAGATAAATATAGTAAAACTGGACCAGGCGTCGATGGAGAGAAGAAACTTAGAGCTGAGTATTTTCTGTAGAGAAAATCTGTTTTTATTTCCTCCGTTGCATTTGAACCCTCATATTTAAAGCTGATGTTTGTTCCTGCAGTCAGAAAGTTTTCCTCCTGTTTCTGCATGCGGCTCCTCCAGCTTCACTGCATCAGACCTGCTAATTATTTCTGCGTCTGCCAAAGAGAAGAAGTAACAGCTCGGTTTAATTTAGCTTCTGTCAGTCAAGTGGGTTGGAAGTTTTCTGCATTAAACAGCCTCCGGCGTCGGCCGTATCTCTGGCGAAGTCGTTGCTTACACGCACGCAGGAGGCGCATTATCACCTGCCCAGGTGAGGCGTGTCGCTCTGCTGGCTGTCCTGTCAGCAGTCGCTGCTTCCCAGCACACTGAGAGCCTGGAGGCAGAAAACCTCCTCTTACTGCTTTACATGCTGCTTTTAACACTTTAAGGACTTTACTGTCATCCTGTATCTAATTTTACTCCTGTTTTTGTTCTGAGGAGCCATGACACGGATCTGTTTATAAAGACATCATGGACGGATAAATTTTACTTTAAAAGTGTTTAAAATATTTGAGAAAAGTGAAATATCACCTTTCAAATTTTCTGTCCGTTAGTTTTGAAATCGTTGAACGTTCCACCAACATGCAGCATTTTTATTTTACTTTTTTAAGCTGCAGTTTTTGACCTTTATATAACATATTTTTTGACATATTAGTTGAAGCTATCAGCACGTTGTAACAGTTTGATATGAGACATAATCTGAAAAATCAGTCTCCTCTTCATTCTCCCAGTGCTAACCAGAACCAATCAATCAGAGCCAGGAGGCGGGGCTTAGCGCTGTCAATCATTCCCCTATGCTCTCTGCTACGCTGCAGCTATCATAGCCTGCTAGTTAGCATAGCTACCAACAGTTTAGCATGCGGTGAGCATGCTAAGTGGCAGCTAGCTTCACGGTAATGGAGCTTCATTCGTTACGATTTTAAAGAAGTTCAATTCTCATTATTGTCCGCCATGTTTGTAGTTTTTCTGGGTTGGTACTGGGCCGGTCCAGTGGGTCATTGTTCGCCCAGGCGGCGTGTTTCCGCAGCGCTCCGTCTTCGCGCCGTGGTTCCTGTGGATCCGGAGCAAACGGCGGAGTTTTCCTCGCTCCATTCTTTCCCTCCCAGTGAAACAAACAGTTGAAGGCTTTTGTGCCGCCTGTCTGTGTTTTACCATTTCAAAACGTTGTCTTCTTACGGGTGATCTAAACTATAATCACCTTGACATCCGTCAAGCTTCAGCATGAAACAATGCCGCCCGGCTGCTCAGAACTGAACATCAATAAGCTTAGAGGCACGCTGCCTTTCCCCACGATTTACACTTTAATGCAAATAGCCGGCTTTGTACTCTCCATATGAAAGGTGTTATTAAATCTTATTTTGCATTATTCTGGGTTTGGGGGGGATAAATCTATCAAAGGGTTCAGAATTCAATAACTTCAGTTTTTTCACGTTGTTTTTATTTATTCAAAATTTTAATTAAGTTTTGATTCCGAATGCGTTGGGGGGTAAATTGACGGGTAGTGAGGGGAGAGGATGGGAGGTTGAGCATCTCCTCCTCCTGCAGTCTCTGCTCACCAACAGCAGCTGCACGTTTCCAGGGAAACACTGCAGGTATGCAGCTCTGACATGCATGAAGCTGCAGAAAGTCCCAGCAAGCCTCAGGTCAGGCTGGTCGGCCCTCCTTCCTGGTCCGACCACCGTAGGACTGACCCGGATCAAACCTCGGCAGCTCGGTCCAAACATCAGCACCGGAAAAGATTCAAAAACCTCGAAGACGTTCCCTCTGGGCTGATGATACTAAAATTCACGTTGTGTTTGGAGGAAGTTTGCAGACACAATCACAACTGAAGCATGGCGGTGGCAGCATCATGCTGTGGGGTTGTTTTGGTGGTGCAGGTTAAACGGGCCGGAGTTTGATTAAACACCAGCAAAAAGGCCAAAGCTTATTTCCTTATTTGTGTCAGCAGTTTTATTGTTGTGTTTTTAATGAGACCAGTGTGGTAAGGGCCTTGACCGGGTCCCAAACGGTACCGAAGGGTCCAGTCTGAGCCGAGGGCTTAGTCAGAGACTAAAACGTGACTAACCCCGGTTCAGCCCGGAGCCGAGGGTCCGGTTGTACCCAGGTGTCGGATGTTGGCTGTGGTTTCTGAAAACAGCCTTAAAAGCCTCGTGCTTTCAATTAAAGCATCCATCACGGATTACTCACACAGAAACACACCTTCTGCCTGCTAAGAGTGCTGCCTGTTACTTACAAAGGGTTTACAAATCCCACCTCACTGCCTGGGGCGACGACACCAACACACACACACACACACACACACACGATGATGGCCGGCTCCTTCGCCGTTCTCATCCTGTGTCTCCGTCCTGCTCTCGTTGTGGCGTGTAAAGCGATCAGCGGCTATTTTAAGGTGGCGGCGGGATGATGAGGTGCCTCAGCGCAGGAATGCGGCGCTGCTTGTGTCAGGATGTCGGACATGCCAGGAAACCCACACCGCTTAGACAATACTTCCAGCCGAACCCCCTCCAGACAGGCCGCTCTCAGTGGTAACTGAACCTGGACGGTGTGTCTGTGTGTGTGGGGGATTTCTAACTTCTCGGCCCTGATACCAATTTAAATAAACCCTGTTCAGCTCAGGTGACGAGGAGGAGGAGTGAGGAAGTAGGAGGCGAGGAAGAGCGCTGGAAGGGGGGCCATGCTGAGTTTGCAGTAACCACAAAGCCCCCTCCGTTCTCCCCTTCTCCTCTTCCTCCCCTCTTCCTGTACACTGTATCATATTCATTTGCAGATAAGTGCGCTCACAGGCTACTGTTGGGCCTGGAGATATACTCGCCGACTCGGCTTTGAGCGCAGACGACCGTCAATCTGTTCTCCCTGAAAACCTTCCTCTCAGATCAGCTCGTGTTTACATAGCATTACCATATATTAAGCTGCGCATTTTCATGCATAGCGTCCCTGTCGCAGTTCTGACAGCAGAAGAGAGGCGGAAAGCAAACTGGAGGCCCAAAGGGAAGGGAGCAGCCCCATTCCTCGCCATTGATATTCATTACAGTAGATCTGCCGAGGCTGAATCTGCCTCCCGCCCCCTTGGGGACACAAACACTTTATGTCCTTATCAGTGTTGGGAACAAGGATTTTCTCCTCAGCTAACAACAACAGTAGCTGCAGTTTCTGGTTTTCCTGGCTTCTTTAGGCGTTGTGTTTAATCTCTGCGAACACACCCCATCTCTCTGCTAGATAAGGTGACCGGGTTCCACGGACGGCCCACACCCCTGGTGTCCACACACACACCGGTTCCCCCAGCCTCAATCACTACCAGTGGATGCTCTCTCGAGTGTGAGTAAAGCCAACATTACCTCCAAGCAGAAGCTGCAGCTTGGTTTGACCGTGTTGACCTCTGAGGGAGAGTTGACCGATGAAATCCTGGTACCAAACAGGATCAGTTCCCTTCAACAGACCAGACATTCTTTTGGTTCTTCATGATGTCTCAAATCACTGGAACAATTCAACCCCACAGCATGACTTTGCCATCGTCGAGTTTCACTGTGGTGTTAGTTTTCCTTCAGGTCCAATCTGACTAGAGCTTCGTTTTAATCACATTTGTAGAAAAATGAAAGCAGAACTTCTTCTGCCTTTCTGTGAACAATGGAGAGCTTCCAAAAACACAGATGATTGGAGTCAACAGTTGATCCAGTCCGTTTGCCTAGACAGTCCGGTTCATTTGGCGAGCTGTGAATCCGTAATCGAACTCTGGTTCTCCAAACCGTGTGTCGTTTCCTTCAGTGGTTCTTGGTGCAGCGCCCCCACAGGCCAGAAGGGGAACAGGTTGGTTTAACTCAGAGAACCACAGCAGCTCGAGGTGGAGCAGATGATGGAGTTCTGGTTCCAGTAGAACCGGGTCTACCGGCCCATAAGGAGAGAAGAACATCCTTTATGATTCTCTGAGTCCAGAAACAGAACATCTGCATTCAGACTGAGGTTCTAGATACAACCGGATCTGGTTACTGGTCAGGTGACTGGATGGCATTGAGGAACATTGACGTACAATTCACAGATGAGGACTAATTTATAAGAAAATACCAAAACAATGAATGAAAGTTTTAATATCCTACATTTGTATTTGTCAGTCTACACTCTCCCCTCTCTGTAAATATAGTTAGCTTGTGAAACACCAAGCTAGCACCGCCATCTTTAAATAAACAATGGCAAACAAGGCGACGTTTTTGACAGCAACACGCAGCTACAGCTTGACAGTTTGTCAAATTTGTTAATGCTGCTCTTCTTAGCACCAGCAGCACATCCTGAATTGACTAATAGTGCGTGAAGCTCACATGGCAGGTGGCTGTTCACCTGCTCTTGACACCCACTGAGGAGCGTGCCTGCCTGTGGTTATCTGTATATGTGGTTTATCAGTTAAGCCCCAAACAGGGAAAGTTCATCCTCTGTATAGATCATATCAGAGAGTGTTGACAGCAAGCGAGTCTTAGGTAAGCTGCTCTGTGAGCGCCGTGACTTGGCTTTGTGTTGTTCTAGACAGATTTCACAATTAATCACCTTCTGGCTGGAGTTTCCTCACGCTGAGCGGCGAGCTGGTCGCTGCTCCCAGTGCAGAGATGGGATGGAAACGAAGCTACCTTTAAACACAAGTTGTTCTCTGCTGTGTCTGAGAGGCAAAATATTCAATAAGTGATTGAACTTGGATAATTATCTTTGCTCAAGTCATTTCAAGGTTAACTTTGACTTTAACTTCTACTTCACTGCAAAGACACAAAATCTTCACAGCTTTTAAATGTTTTTGTCTCATCTTTAGTGCAAAAGTTTTATTTCAAGTGTACTAAAACAAACTTACAAGAAACTCTTCAGCAATTTACAGGAGCCTATTTTACATCTGCTAACAGATTATTTCACTTATAATATGGAAAAATGTCTCGTTAATGTCTTGTTTTTCATAAGTATTAAGGAATTATTGACTTAAAACAAGCTCCTATGTTTTCCTTAAAAGTTAAATGTAAGTTAATTTAGTTTTTTTTTCAGGTGTACTAAAATATTTGCTGTAAATCCCAGAGAAGAAATGCCTTTTAAGAGTTTGTGTTTTTGCAGTGTAGCTATGTTTTGGGATGTGATGCGTTCACTGACTCAGATATTCATCGGTTCACTATTCTTATTTTCAGTCTGTCTTTTTCTGCTGCAGAATTATGACGCATGTCTCACATTGACAATGTAAAAGTTTAATAAAATGCGACCTGAACGTTCAGACTGCAGAAAACTGTCGGTTCAATTTAGTTCCACTTGTGGAAGTGACTCAGATCGGATCATTTTTGGGTGAAAACATCAGAATTGGGTCTTTCAGCTGTGGAGAAGTGGGATAAAGGTTACATCTGTGCAAAAAAATGGATTTGAGTCTCTTACTCTTTGAGTAACTTAAACTAAACTTTGTCTACTGCACTGCGCTTGTTACAGCTTCATTCAGACTAGAATCAGTAGATTACCTTTTCTTTGTGTTTGGTTTTCTCGACTCGACCATCAGGTGAATCATTTTGAACAGAAACTGCTTCTCTCAGCAAACTGATATTTGTAGGAGTTAAATCTGTTTCTGGAGGGTTTTTAAACATTGATTGGCGTGCCGAGTCTACCCGTACCTTCAGGCTCCTCCTGGAAACCAGACAGAGGACGGTTGTCCTAACAGGAGGATGTCCACCGTTTTGTTTGAAGGGAGGACACAAGCCTTATTATCTTCCTGACAGCCACAAATTACCGCTGGCTCGCTGTCCCTCGCATGAATGGACAGACACAAGACGCTCTCTCTTCCTCGCTGCGTCTCTGAGCTTCTTGCTCACGTCAAGGTGAGCCAGCAGCCTCTGGTTCAGACCCTGGATGTAAGTAATGGCAGTGCTAGCTTTAGCCTGAATTCAGGTGCAACCTTTCAGGTTGTTGTGTTTGAGGGAAACTCAACACCGTTGTGGGCGGGCATGATTGGCCCTAATGCCGGCCTTGTTCTGCACCTCTTTCATGGCTGTAATTAGGCTAATGGAGGGCGCCAGAACCAGACTGGGAGCCACGCCGGGGGTCAGCAGCCAGCGGCCCGGAGGACGCCCCACCGCCTGGTTGGACCCGAACAAGGAGGCCTTTGGAGGCCCGGAAGAACCACCGGTAATTTGGTTTGGTTTCTGCAGCGGGAGGAAACATCAGGGAATAAAAATCAGAATGAAAGAAACGTCTTTGTTTGCTGGAACTAAAAGTTGCTTCGCTGCAAAGGATCGTCTGGAACGAAGTTTAAACTGATGAAGGTTCCAGTTGTTGAGATTCACGCCGCCATGTTTCAGAAATACGTCACATCCTGTTGCTGCACAGATTCCTAAAAGTTACATTTTATCCCCAGGACTTTTGGGAACATTGAGAGATTATTGGTAAATGTGAGACCGGTTCTGTTTGGTTCGGTTTGGTTCCGTCCTGTTTGGTACCGTCCAGTTTGGTTCTGTTCTGTTTGGTTCCGTCCTGTTTGGTACCGTCCAGTTTGGTTCTGTTCTGTTTGGTTCTGTCCTGTTTGGTACCGTCCAATTTGGTTCTGTTCTGTTTGGTTCCGTCCTGTTTGGTACCGTCCAGTTTGGTACCGTCCAGTTTGGTTCTGTTCTGTTTGGTTCCGTCCTGTTTGGTACCGTCCAGTTTGGTTCTGTTCGGTTCTGCAGGTGAGGAACCTTTAACTCCTCCTGAATATCTGAGCCCTTCATATCAACGTTTAGCTACCTGAGAAGTGAAGCTGCCGTCGTTCGGCGCTGCAGCGCCACCTGGAGTTTATTTAAATAATTTCTGCTGAAAATCAGTTTTGAACAGAAATAAAAGTGTCATGAAATCCCCTCCATCTCCATCACTATTCGTCCGCCGTCTTCTTTCTGTCAGGTCAGTGCGATATCAAGTTTCATTTAGCTTATCTCTCCGACCTCGCTGTAATTGCTCTTGTCTTTTGTTATCACCTTTATTGGCTCACCTGTCGGTCACCGTGGAGACGGAGTCCTGAGTGACGAAACCAGCAGCTTTGTGTTGAGAGCAGAACATGCAGGTTAAATCATTCAGGGAGACATTTTGGACTTTTACTCTGAAGGTCTTCCATCAACCTTAAGGCAGGTGATTGGTCGTTCCTCAGCTTCCTGTTACTGAGAACTTCTTGTTGTTTTAATGTTAGCGTTAGCTTCTGCTAAGTGTGTTTAGCAGGTTAGTGTTAGCTTATATTACATTTTTTATCTGTTCAGCAGTGTATTGTTACCTTTTGTTATTTTTTATGTGTTTAGTGCATTAGCATTAGCGTAGCTACGATTCTTGCAGAGTGAATTAGTAAACTTTGTACCGTTTTGGTCACCTGTCCTCACCGCTGGCTAAAAGTAACGACTGCTGATATTAGAGCAAACATATATTCTCTATTACAGCCATGGCGGCCATGTTGGACATTTTTTTAAAATCAGTAAAAATAATTTTAAGGGTCCAACTATGTATGTTTTGACACCAAATGTATTGCTTTGTAATAAATATTGACAGATTCAGCACAAAGATAAATTTTCTTCACCACCATGGCGGCCATCTTGAATTTTTCAGCGGCTGTTGTTTGGTAGATGCTGCAGAGTTTAAAGTTAAGATTAAAGTATCAAAGATTGAGTGTCAACAGGTCAGGTTATTGATCCAACTTTAATAATTATAATGTTTTAGTTTTAGAAAGCAAAAGTTCCAGATGTTTTTTTTTTTAACGGCTTCTAATTTCAGAAAACATCTTCCAATCAGACCAACCACTGAAGTTATGATATAATCTTTGATTTATGTAAATAAAAATGTGTTTTTATATCTGCTGAAAGGAAAGCTACATTATCCAGATATTAGATGTCATAAATCCAGATAACATAAAGGAGGAATTGTCTCCATGGAGAAGCCGTGTGAGCGAGCGAGCGAAGGAGGAAGAAGGAGCAACATAATGCTTCCTGTGTCTTCTGGCAGTTTAGCTTTTGTTTGAAATGAAAATTCAGAGTGTTTGAGGGATTACAGTGGATTGGCAGGCCTGTGGGAGCCAAGCAGTTATCTGTACACCAGTAATATGAAGTATGGTAATCGTCGCAGTGTGTGTGCATGCAGAGGAGTGTGTGTGTTTGTTCTTTTGCAAACCGATGAGTGGCAATTCAACTAAACACACAACGAAGCTTCTTCTCTGTTTTGTTTTGTTTGACCACCTTTTCTCTTCTTTTCCGCTTCCGAATCTGGGAATGAAATCCTCCAGAAAAAACAAATAAATCCTGAATGTGTCCTCTGATTGGGTCGCTGCCTTTCAGTTTTTATCCTTCATCCAAACTTTCACGGTGTCGCTGCTTTGTCATCCCTTCATCTTCCTCAGCGGCGCAGAAAAACCGCCGCCGCGCTCCGTTGATCTCAAGAGGCGGTGTTTAAGTTTTGATTAATGTTGGTGTTTTAACTAGTAGCTGTAGAGGTGTGTGTGTGTGTGTGTGTGTGTGTGTGTGTGTGTGTGTGTGTGTGTGTGTGTGTGTGTGTGTGTGTGTGACTCCTCTCACCTCAGCCTCCAGCGGTTCAGCAGGAGGTGATGTTGTGGTTGAGGTGTACCTGTAGGGCCGACCTGAGCATGAACACAAACAGCAGCTTAACCGACATTCCTACACACCTTTCAGCCAATTTACTTTAAATCCGTGTTTCACTCAACAACAAAACTCCAACTGTAGGGAGCGACCTGACGGGACTGGACCGGCTGACCCGACGGGACAGGACGGGACCGGTTGACCCGGCGGGACGGGACTGGACCGGCTGACCCGACGGGACGGGACTGGACCGGCTGACCCGACGGGACAGGACGGGACCGGCTGACCCGGCGGGGGGTCGTCCTCTGCTGCAAATCATTTCTCTCTTTCTTTTTGATTTTGTTTAAACATTTCATTTAGTTAAAATGTTGGGTTTTAAATGCAGAGATTGGAAGCAGTTTTAACAAAGTTTATTGGTTTTTCTTCTCTTCGTTCTGATATTTTGCTGACACAAACATTTGGTTTTAAATCTGGTGAATCTCTTTATTGAGTTGGTTTTAGATGCATCTCAATCAAAGCAGTTGAGTCTTTTACAGACCAGCAGTGAAACATTCAGATAACCAGAACTTAAAAAATGTTTGATGTTTTTAAGGTCCTGGAGTCGGTAAGGAAACTTTGTGACGGGCTGAATAGCAGCAATGCGTCGAAAAGCACCGGAGACTTGAACTGCAGCGCCTCAGTGCCGAACAACCTGTCCAGGTTTTAGTCAGTGCTGCAGGAACTCATCCTGAAAGCAAAACCTTTTAAAATCAAGAATTGGAGATGATGAAGTGAAATGTAAAAACCTTCTGAAGCTGCGGGTCACATTTTGACCTCAACATGGTTTCTGCAGCTCAAACATTGAATTATTTCTGCTTTTGGTTAGTTAATAACTAAAAACAAAGTTCATCAAACTGTAAAATATCTAAAATCAGAAATCGTCTTCAAAACAATCGTCCAGAATCCATCAGCAATGCTGATTCAGCCGATGAAGGTTATAAATTTAGCTGGAACTGAACATGTTTGTGTTTCAGGCTCTAAACTCAGTTTTCAGTTTTCCTCCTGAGTCTTTAAACTCTGTGCTGATCATCATTTCTTCGTTTCTCACTCTGCCTTATTACCCGTCTCACATTTCTAACTTCTTCCTTGTTTGTCTTTTAACACATCTGATGACCTCTTCCTTTTTGGTTGGAAACATTTCTAGAAATTAAACCATCTCTTCCGTTTTTTTCATGCCATTCCTCTTTTTTCTTCACACCGTTGATTCTTTAGCTTTAGCGCCTGCAGACGTTCACACATCGTCCCTCCAGCAGACATGAACTTGTCTG
Organism: Xiphophorus maculatus; assembly: GCF_002775205.1. Lineage (NCBI taxonomy): Eukaryota > Metazoa > Chordata > Actinopteri > Cyprinodontiformes > Poeciliidae > Xiphophorus > Xiphophorus maculatus. The sequence continues at coordinate 2,163,426 of NC_036459.1, forward strand.
TGTTTGTGTCCAAACACGCTGCAGATTTTCTCCTGGTTTAGTCGTCTGTCGGCTGCTTCAGCTGTGGAAACAACAAACTGCAGCTTCCTCCTGCTCTGTTGGTGCATAAATACGTAAAAATGCATTAAAAATGCACAGCAATCAAGACAAACGCTGCATGGGTCTGCGTGCAAAACATCTGCTGGGGAAGGAAGTTTGATGTTTAGGAGGTGTGGTCTAGTGGGGAGAATATGAGCAGTCAGTGTCTAATCTGGAGATGAAGGTATTTTTTCCATTTCATGACTTTTTGCACATTTCGGATTTTAAAATCAGACGACCCAAACGTTCCTCCATCGCTTCTGACCCATTTGTTTCTGCTGGAGTTTTATTTTCTCTGAGTTGTAACAAAGCCATGTCAATATGTTTTCCGGAGAATAAAGCGTGAAATGTTTCTCTGCATCATAAACGCCGGCATCCTGCCTGCTGGCGCTGTTAGTCAACCAAAGCCACGGGGTCAGAGGTCAGGCGGTAAATGCTGTAAATGATTAAAGGAAACTCACCTGAGTCCTGAGCCAGCTCACACACACACACACACACATTAATTATTTGATCAGTGTGTGTGTGCTGGCTGGGATTAAATCCTGTGAGAGCAGAACAAAGGAGCAGCTGCGTTAAAGCTGCAGTTTAGTGTAATTTGCTAATTACTGGGCTTGTTTCTCTGGTTTCTGGAGCCTCTGCTGCTCTTTGTGAAGAAGCGTCTGATTACATGGACCAAGTGACACTGACTGCTACAGAGATCTGGGACTATAAACCTTGAGTGCAGAGGTCTGCTGCTAGCCTGCAGGAGAAACGCCACTGCAACGCCGAGATTCAGATTACAGCTCAGACTCTCCGTCCATTCAGCTGGACGGAGTCTGATTTGTCCAGAATCATCTTCATCACTGAAATGTTTCATTTAAAATCGACTCCATATGAGCAGAGACCTTCCTCTGGTCAAAGTTTCATCACTTCTGTCCTGATGGTGAAGCAGCGCGACCACTTCCTGTCTGATCATCAGGCGCGTTTCAGTGAACAGAGGCGATCAAAGCGTCTGCGTTCGCCGGCTGCAGGGCGGGACCGCCATGGCCCGCCTGGAACCGGATGAAACCGCCATGGCCCTGTCTCTGATTGGCTGAGGAGAAACTCTGTGATGAAAGTTTTTTTAGGAAACTCAGAGTCCAACGACATTTTTCCTCTTTCAGACTTTGTGAAGCAGCCTCACATCTGACAGATTGTGAGTTTTTTAAAGTCCGTCCTCTCTGCCCGCCATGACACATCGCCCTCCCACCCCTGCCCCCTCCCTGCGGCTGAAGTGGCAGATGAATGAACCGGACCCGGCGTGAAAGAGCGGACGGAGACGAAGGTCACCTACCTGCCGCTGCCTTTGTCCCGACTCCAGAAGGAAACAAAAAAGCGACGGCAGCAGAGAAAGGAAGAAGAGGAGCGCTGCTCTTCATCTCCTCTCCGTTCCTGCTCCGTCTGGCCTGCTTTTGTTCCCCGGTCGGGAGTTATATATCATGTAGGCGATGCATGAAGTTCACCTTGTCAGAGAAACCTAACACAACCCTGCAGCCGCCACTCGGTGTGTGTGTGTGTGTGTGGATTATGGAATGCATAATACCTCTCAGGTGTGAGGCAAGCCTGTCATCACCCCCATGGCTCAGATTGAACGCGACCCTTTTGATTCTTCATTTTCCTCTCCTCTGTGTGTCTGACCTCCTCCACATGCATGTAATCTGCGTTGATAGAAACCTCTGCTGGGATCTTCACGCTCGCCTCCTGATGAACAACGCCGTCCGCCAGGCGTTGGCCCACAGTTAGCCAAGCGCCGCCGCCAGCCTCTCATCTTCATTCAGCGCTGGCCTGAATTCCTCGCCACACTCCATTCTCACTTGTCCTTGCATTTTGTCCGGGCGCTCTTTGAAAAAAATCGTTTTTCTAATCTGAAAGTCTTCTGCTGCTAGATTTGAATGACACAGAGATGAAAGGGTCGGATTTAAAATCTGTCAAACCCTCACAGGAGTAAATTTGAACTCCATTGTGTACCTGATATGATGCCTGTTAATGTGCAGCACAAAGAGAGGAGAGGACTTTGTGCTGCTTTGACTTCTTCACTTTAAACAACCGGCAGCATTTTATTTCTTCAGGTTCAGAGGAGAACAGAGCAGAGGAACCTTCTGGAACGCAGCTGACTGACGCTGGCTGGTCGACCTCTGACCCCTGGAAACATACAGTAATATCTTTAAAATGGAAAAAACAAACATTTCTTCTGTACAAATATTATTTGCTTTGAATTGATTTGGATTTAACTGAAGGTATAATCTGGAAAGGGTTTTGGATTCTACTGAAACTGAGCTGAAGTTATGATGAACGCTGCCAGAGTAGAGGACAGAGTCATCAGCATAACGGTGAACACGGCTCCGCTCACGCTGCTGATCTTCGTACTCGGTTTCCATTTCACATGATTGTTTAAAGTATTACTAGATCGGACTCCAGTGGGAACCGTTTGGGGTTCCAGACCGACCCAAACAGACAGAAGAACATCTTACACATCAGGATTTGGACCAGGAAATATGAAAAGTGTGTGTTTACTTTCAAAAAGTGTACAAGTAGTGAAATTCTGCAATGTGTTAGCTTTGCAGAGGCTAGTGACTAGCATGGCTAGGCTGCTGAAACACTGGATTACTTCCTCTGCTAGCATTAGCATGTATAGGCTAGCATCAGCATTGGATATGCTAGCATTAGCATGGATATGCTAGCATTAGCATACCTAGCCGGTCACACGCGACTCATACTTTCTTTAGAGGAAATTTTATTGGGAAAGTTGTTTGACCTACAATATCTGCATTTGTGTGTTTTTGACACATCCAGGTATAAACATAATGTACATTACAGTAACATTCCTCTGTCTGTGTGTTGCTTTGTGGTTGTAAACTGTTTAGAACAGGGGGGCCCAAAGTGGATCCTCGAAGGCCGGCATCCTGCATGTTTTAGTCTCTCCCTGGTTTAACGCACCTGGATCCAATGATGATCATTAGAGGCCTAAGAAGAACTCTGACATGCTGAAAAGGTTGTTGGTACCAGGGAGAGAACGAAAATATGCAGGAAGCCGGCCCTCCAGGACCCACTTTGGGCTCCCCTGGTTTAGTCGTTTGGTTCAGTAAAATGAACGACTTTGCTTTTAGCCATAGTGGCTCAAATATAACTCAGAATAATCAGATTTGATTTGAGCCTTTTCTGCCTGTGTGAGTCTACAAGAGAATTAATATTATTATAAAGGAAGAAAAGGGAGGGGCAAGTGTGGACCCCTGTGGGATACCAGCTCTTTCTGTGAGATAATATTTATTTATATTTGTGGGATAAAACGGGTCATAATTAGAGTTGGGTTGTGTGACTGAATATCAGTTTTGTCTGTTAAAAACAGCAGAGCGTTTGGATCCGACCTCCTCTGCATTCAGTAGGACGTTGCTGCCGCCACAAACCCCAAGTTCTGCACAAACGCGCCGACAACAACACCAGCACTTCTGCTTCAGAAACCGACAGCCAGCAAGGCACGCCGCCTTTCACATGGAAATATGTTTGTGTGTCACCGGCTGCACAGAGGGGGGGCGGTGGGGGTCCAGCAGTGATTACCTCTTAAATACATATAGATGCAGCTCTTTGAATGGCTGAGCACTGAGCAGAAGATTGGGTTAAATTAGATGTTAATCAGCTCCGTTCTCCTGTTGGTGAAGCGATAAGGCCTTCAGGACCTCCCCTCACACACACACACACACACACACACACACACACGCACGCACACACACACACACACACACACACACACCTCGCTCTGCTTTTTTATGCTAATGTTCGGGCTGTGTGGAGCCGCTCTCTCTCGCTGTCCCTCAGAGACGCCGATCGTTCGCTCACTGCATTTAATAACAAAGAGGAAGAGGAGATAAGTTGTGAAGCTCAGACTGAAAGCAGCCCAGAAACACATTTGGGTTTTTCAGCGGGGTTGAAATAGGCCGAGTTAAAGCCGAACAGGGAGGAGGAAGAAAATCAGCTCCTTGCTTTTCAAAGGCGGCGCTGAAAAGTCGTGTATAAAATCCTCCAAGTTGTGAAAGACTCCTGGACAGAGATTATTGTGCTCCAGGATCCTGTTGCCTCATTCAAGGCACAATCAGCAGCTTTTCCAGTAGATGACATATTTATGTATTAGGACAAATAAGCATAATCTAGTGATATTGTGAGGCGCTCAGCTGAATATAAAGTCATTATATTAGTCAGTAAATGTGGGCGTGGCCAGTGAAATCACCTCTGGGATGTTCATCCTGAGGCCCAGCAGCTGATACTCCTGCTTCACGTTTAGAACCGGATCACAATAAAGTCAATCAAACTTTGTGTTTCTGTTGAAATTGAAAAAGTTTTCACTTGAGGAGGTGGAAAAAGAAAAGGCAGCTTGGAGGTTCCAGCAGACGCTCACACGTGCAGCGGGAAAATAGCTGCAGCCTTGAAAGGCTGCTGCTGGTCTTTTGAGGTGACTGTTGCGACATGCAGCAGAGCGGCGCGCTAACCTCAGAGCAGCGCAGGTGCAGGGCAAAGATCAACGAACCCGGCACCCCCTCACTTCACCGCGCCGTTCTGCCTTCGCTGCAGCCACACAGCTGCTCTCCTCCACGTCAACACGCCCAGCTGACCCACGTTTGCCGCACAGCCTGCAACTTCCAGGGTTTCAATTGGTGTAAAATTTTAAAATTAGACATTTTACACCAAATGTCACATAAAAACTTTAAAAAGCAGAAATAAGATAATTTCAATTCAGGAGTTTTGGATATAAAGCAAGATTCATTTTCATCTAAATAACTAAATAAAAACTAATATTTACCTACAATATCTTAAAATGAGATATTTTTCCAAATGTAAAAACAAAAACTTTCATTTTTTACATTAATAAAACCTGAGGTGTTAAAAAAATATAAGATTTGACAAAATTAAGACATTAAAATAAAGTTTTTGCAGTGTGATACCGATGAATCAGAGAATGCTGTTTTTATAAAACATTTCAAACAGTCTGGATGAAATCAGCCTGTTATTAATGTTAATCTGTATAATCTAGAATAATAATCTGCAGCATAAAGTCCAGTTTAAGTTAAATGTTGCTACTTGCAATAAATGTCATCAATAACCTTCAGATTACTGATAATCAATGTCGTATTCAGCCAACAGCTGCTGCCAGTTTGATTTAAATAAAATACATTTGATCATTTTTGACATGAAATGTTGAGTTAATGCTAAAATAAATAACTTTACATTTCTGCAACTTTTAAACTTAAAAGTCCATTTCAGTTGAACATGTTTGATGTAGCTGAAGTTTTTATGAAGTTTCTCTGACTTTAAAGATAATCATCTGCTGTAAAAATCTCGTTTAATGAGAGACGACCTCTGAACTCTCCCAGCTTCAGCATCAGGATCTGCAGAAACATTAAAAATAATAAAACTCAACAGTTTGGAGATGAGCGTCAGAGAAATTTCAGTTATGAATTGAGTGGAAACTTGAAATGGAGCGATTGTGGAAACAGTTGTGTTGTGGAAACTGAATAAGCCCCGCCCACCAGACCCGGCTACGGTCGTCCTTAGCAACAGAAAAATGCACAAACCTGTGACAGTTGATGCTTTTGCTCTGTAGTTTTTAAAATTAACATCTTAATAATAAGATGGTGAGTTGAAATGATGATATTTAATGTTTTTCCAGCTACATTTACAATAACTTATTTAAATGAGATTTTATTATCTTATTAATTAGAGTTTGGTATTAATTGAGGTTTTCATTCATACTTTATTCATCCTAAAAGGATAATAGATGTTGTCTGAACTCAAACTGAGGGATCTCCAGTAGCAGTCAGTGTCGCATCCAGAACCAGAGGGAGTTGTGGTCCAAACATGCAAGGATTCAACCAGAACAACAAATGAGAGCAACATGGCGGCTTTAGCATGTGATGCTAACGCTACGCTGACGGTTTCTACTGGAAGTTAATGTTTGGCATTAATTTACCAGTATGGCATCGCCTCACATGGAGCTGGAGCTGGAGCAGCTCTCAGCGGTGTGTGTGTGTGTGTGTGTGTGTGTGTGTGTGTGTGTGTGTGTGTGTGTGTGTGTGTGTGTGTGTGTGTGTGTGTGTGTGTGTGTGTGTGTGTGTGTGTTTCTCCCCTCCACCCACTTCTCTTTGGCTTTGACTTCAAGCACCGCAGTTTGACTGTTTCAGGTCAGAGGAAAGGAGATAAGACGAAGTGATTTTTCTTACCTTGGTCCCCCCCTCCCTCCCCCCCTCCCTCCACCTCCTCCCCCCTACCCCTACCCTCCACTGCCCCCCCCCCCCCAGACAGACGGAGTGACAGGCCTCCTGTGTAAGCCTTTATTTACTTTCAGCGTAATACTACAGGTGATCAAAACAACATGGCCGTCTCCCACGATTAGCCCGCTAAATGCTCGATGTGTTATGACAAGCTCACTCCCACTCCCACCCGAGACGCTCGCACACGGATCCACACACACTTATCCTCCATCTGAGCCGAGGCCGAGGCGTTATCTGGAAGCAGACGCGCATCTGAATGCGATATGAAACCTTTCAGGAAGTCGCATCAAATTCGAGCTCAATTTTTATCTTGTTCTCACTCAGAAATCGCAACTTGTTTTCATGACTCACTTAAGCTTCTTATGATCCATTTCATCAGCTAAACGCATGAAAATAAGATCTTATTTTTCTAGTAAAAGTATTATTTTTCCCCTTAAATCGCTTCGGAGGACGTAGATGTCAGTTTCATGTCTTGTTGAGAAAAAATAAAAGAATAAATGAGTCAAATTAAAAGAAAAAAAACGGATCCAATAAAGCAGGACACTTTTGAAGCTCTTATGACAAGATATTGAATTTTAATTTGAGTTTGCGGAGGCGTGGAGCAGAAAGGCAGTGTGGTGAGTCTTTGATACCCGCCGAACGGAGTCCTTCCCCAGCTGCGTCGGCTAATTTGTTCCCTCGGTCGTATCTCGCCCGCTCTCAGCCTCCGTTTAGCATTATTAATCAAATTACACCCACTAAACTTTTCTTGTGTTATTGAAATTGTCTTTCTTTCATTGTTTTTTCTTTTTTTTCTTCTCCCCCCCTCCAGTGGCTCTTGAGCGCGGGTTTTCCGGCTCAGGCTGTAAAAGCAGAGACTTGTCATTCAGAAACGGTGGCATCAGGTTAATGATTTAATTTTTTCAATTAAGATAAAGAAACACTTTCCCTCCTGACCTGCAGGGCAGCGCCAACATCAAAGCTGCACTGCTCCTAATTGTTTTTCAGCTCAAGAACAAAATTTTCAGCGTTTTTTGTGTTTTCATGGTGAGTGGCGTCCATCTGTGGTTAGCATTAGCATTAGCATTAGCTCAGTTAAAGCCAGGCGTATTAACAGATTGGCTCAGATAGGAAGTCAGTGAGGAATCTCCTTCTTTCTCTCTGACTCGCATTTCTACGAATTTAACTTTTATTTTGCTTTTCCAGATTTTGAAAATGTTCGTTTGTGCAGATTAAAAGCTTCTGATTAGTGCGGATGGAAAGTTTCTTTATTTAAACCAACACTAGTTCACACATTCAGCATAAACAACTAAAAATACATGATATTCATTCATCACATAACAAATTCAAAATAAAACAAAAATAAACAGGAATTACATTAAAATGAAAAACATCCAAATAACAACATGAAGGTGTTTTCATTATAATATTTATTTAAATCTGTTTGAAATCTTCTGATATAAATATATTTTACTTTAGGTTTCCCATATGAACATAACTCTAGAAATAATTAGTATAAACATTTCTGAGTGTAAATCTAGCTTCGTTTCATAATCCTCTGCATTAGAACTGAAAAACTGTTTCTGGTTATGACCTCTGGCTGTTTTCACCTCATGATTGTTTTGAGTAATGTTGATGTAAAAAGTGCAGAAATGTTTTTTACAAACAGAATTTTCTGCAGCATAAATCTTCCCAGGCTGATGTTTCATCTTTTTGCTGCAGCAGCAGAGCGGAGCGCTGCAGCCTTTGGTTAGGCCGATTGGAGCAGCAGCTCCAGCTCTCTGTAGCTTAGCATCGCCCCCTACTGAAACCTGACTCCTCCAGCCACTCCGCCTCTCCCACCGTTCCTCTTGTTTCGCTCTCATATCGGCCGATCTTCAGCTGCTGCTCAAACATGAGTCAGAGAAACAGATCTTTTTTTAATCAGGAGCAGCAAAAGCAGAACTGAAGATGTGCAGGAGCATCTCAGTGAATCAGGAAAATTATAAAAAAAATTATTTATTTCACTTCACAAACTAAAAAATATTTCTATATAATAATTACATAAGCCAATATTTATTTTATTTAAACGTAATGATTCTGTGAGTCAGGAAATTCAAGATAGTTCTGTATTCAAGCTTAACGATGGAAAGTTGAGTGGAAGGAAAAACTGAGGTGGAGAAATATTAACAGAAAACATGAATTGATGAGAGGATTGTGAAGGAAAGTCTGCAGAATGAGGCAGCCAGAGAGCCACAGGGTGGAGCGGATCAGAACCAGTGGTACTGGAGGTCCACAGTGACAAAGTCTCCTCAGTCTCTTATGTTCTGCTGGTTCTGATCCACTGGGTCAGATACTTTAGAGCTCTTCCTGTGACTTTGGGGAGTCTCTGGGTTCTTTTTCCAGCAGGACCGGCCTGCAGGACGTTCCACCTGCTTCAATCACCATGGAAACGGGCCGGACCAGAACCGCATAGAGAATCTATGAAGTATGAACCAACAACGCTGCTGACCTTAAGGCTTCCTGATGCAGGAAAACCAATGTAATGATTGAGTAGAAGGTTCTGGAGGTTCTGCAGTCAGCCCTGGCGGCGCCGATGTTTGTGATGTAGATGAACATCGCATCGATGACATCATCAGATAAACAAAATCCTCCTGACTGACCTCAATCTCTGAGGTTCTTAGAGTGTATTTGATGAATCCGTGACATTCAACTTCATATGTGTGTGTTTGCGTGTGCGTGCGGGTGTGTGTGTGTGTGTGTGTGTGTGCGTGTGCGTGTGTGTGTGTGTTTCTGGGCTGCTCCCAGCGGCTGCTGCTGGTTAAATCCTCAAAGTGGCCGGGCCGCTCCCTGCCAAAGCTGCCCGCCTCAGTCCAGAAGTAATCCACATCAAATTCCTTCAGCCTCAGTATCACAGGCCGGCGCTGCAGAGCCACGTGCTGCCAGGGGAGCACACACACACACACACACGCACACACACACACACGCACACCCCCCCACACACACACACACACCCACCGTCCACTTCCTGATTCGCAGCGTGACAGTGAGCAGTGTGTGTGGATGCTAGCTGGTAGCAGTGTGTGCGTGGGTTTTCTGGAGACGGTGCTGCAGCCAGCTGACATCCAGCCTGGCGTTCCTCCCAGCCGGAGAGAGAGGAGGCTCTCCGGCCGGCTGCTCTTACATCCGTGTGCTCGTCCCCCGGTGAGGAAACATTTGTTTCTCTACCAACGGACACAGGAGGAGGAGGAAGGAGGAGGACAAGGAAGGAAGAAGAAGGAGAAGGAGGAAGGAGAAGGAGGAGGCAGGAGAAGGAGGAGGAGGAAGGAGGAGGAGGCAGTTGCGCCCCCTGTTTTCTGATTTCATGTTTCTTTGTTCAGATTTCCATCCTGACAGCCAGAGGTCAGATCTGCTGCTGCTCATTTTAAACCAACCAGGTAGTTGACCTGATGATGAGCATCTCAGAAAACAGAGTCCAGTCGCTGCCTGATCCCACAGCATCATACTGCCACCCCCATGTCCCTACAGAGAGGCTGTGATCAGAACCAAACATTAAACTGAAATAAGAGTAAAAAAGTATTTGGTAAAATTACAAAATAATAAAATCAGGAAAAATAGTAACATTTATGAAACTTTAACAAAAACTGCAGGTGTGTTTGAGTTTGTTTTAACATATTTCTGCTTAAGAAAAGTCAAATTGTTAGAAAAAATGACTTGAGTAAAAGTATTTGGTAAAAAGGCGACTGAGTGAAAACATCAATCATTTAATATTTACAAATTACATCATCAGATGCACCAAAATGTAAAGTTCATTTTTATTTTAAACACCAAAATGAAAATAATTTACATAAATAACATAATTAGAAAGTAAAGCAAAAGAAACATTTTCCCAAAATCAATTTCTTATAAAACTGTAGTAAAAACTGAATTTTTAGTTAAAACATGTTTATTTTTAATCCACAGTAGGTAAAAGATCTACAAGTTTTACTCAAATAAAAGTAAGTAGTTCCTGTCGGGTTCCCTGATTTCTACCTGTTCACCTGTTTGCTGCGTTTTCTTCTGGCTTTTGTTGAAACGTCTCTCTTCAAATCCAGCTTATTATAAAACAGATTTTTATTTGGTTTATTTCATATCGTTCTGCAATCAGATGCACAAACAGACAAGACGCAAACCAAACTTGTCAATCTATTTTAACTTTCAATGAGGAGGGAAGCAGCCGCCGATCGTAGTGACTAGCATCTTCCCTCGCTAACATGGCGGCTCTCACTTCTTCTTCTCCGGCCATCGGATCTGTGAAGGACGGGTTCTGGTCAGATCTTCAGGACGAAAACGCCACATGATCTGGTTCTGTTGGTGTTTCTGAGGTGAAACCTTCATTTCTGCCATTTTGTTTCACCTGATGTCTGACTCATTTCTTCTTCTTCAGGATTTAAAATGAAACCGCGCTCTGACTTTAACGCCACCGCCCCCCGAGTGACTTCAGAATAAAAGTCCCTCTGTTGTCATGTGAAGCACCTCTTGAGTTTTCTCTGGTCAGCAGCAGAAATTTCAAAGCCTTCAGCAGACGCGGCCCTCTGTCCCAGACAGTGGTCATTTGTCTTGCGATGCCTGATTTCTTGAGTATCCAATGGCAGCAGGTTTCCTCCAGCTCCCCACCAGTGAAAGCACTTTGGCGCTGCTGCAAAGGAGGAGTAGAAGGTAATAAAGCGAACGGTGACATTTAACGAGCTGTCTGTGTTTTTGTCCTCTCCGTCTCGGGTTTAAGCCGTTTGCTGAGAAAACTTTGAAGTTCCAAACAAGCAAACCTGGACATTATTGAATCCCGTTCAGAATGGCCTGGATTGAGAAAGCCTTAAAGAGACGCTCGGGCTTTTGTGCCTTTTAATGTTCACAGCATCCCTCTGCCTTTCATGTGCGTCCTATCTGGAATTAATTACTTTTTCAAAGTCGGTGTGTTGGTTTTGGCGTGCGCAGGAGAACATGTGTGTACATTTGATTTTTCCTCGTTTGTTTACCGTTTATGGTGCATGGAAATGTCTCCTTTTCTCTTTGTCCTGTAACCAGATCACACTCGGTGCTTAGGCGAATTTCCTGCTCTGGTATTTGATGTAAATCACCAAATTCTGCAGACTTCCTATTTAAATTGTCAGCTCACATAAGCAGCCAGAATGAGCGTAGCACCTCTGGACAGTCCCTGTGGGAGGCACAGTTAGCAATCAAAAGTTGACAGAGGCTAAAAAGAGAGCAAGTTGAACCCAAACAGAGTGTGGTGAGAAGCAGAAAAGCCCTGGGTCGCTCCCTCAGACGGCCCATTTTCACCGGTTTTGTATAAAATGTCAGCTAATGCAGTGTGGAGTGGCGCCAGCAGTGTGTACGGCTGAACGCTGGTACTGCTGGTAATGTGTTTATATAACATCCCTCACATTCCACGCTAAGAGCCTTCCTCGCTCCGCGGCCCGTCCAACACACACACACACACACGCACACACACACACCCCTCTCCCCCACACACACACGCACACACACACCGATTCTCAAATATCCACACTGGTGTTAGAGGGTACACCAACATGCAGCATCGCTCTGCTGCAGACACCAAGTTTATTTCTGAAGACATCCATCATCATCATCATCAGCAGCAGGGAGGAGGAAAGCTGCAGATTTACTGCGGCGATGCAACAAAAAAATCCTTTTGACTTTTCTAGAAAATCTTTTTGTGTTTATTTCTTCAAATGAGTCAAGTTTATTTGCATCACACATTTCAGCAGTAAAGAAAAGTCGGAGTGTTTAGTCAGAGCTGTGAAGCCGCTGCTGCAGCAATTAAACGCCTGGATGGGTCCCAACCACTTTCTCTCATATGGGTCTCATCTCAGCTGGGGGTAAAAGATGATTCACATGTAGAAGAAACAGAAACATCCTGGTACAAGGCCCGCTTTGGATCCGACTTTCTGTGGCTCTGAAGGTTCAGGTCAAAGGTCAGAGGTTAGCCTGATCTCTGGTTTACAGCTGGAAGAACTGAAGCTGTGCGTTGATTCTAGATCTATAAAACTAGATCTATAACTGGATTGTTCCTCTTTAAAAACTTCAGTTTCTGTTCAGAAAGTTTTGGCCCGTCCACACATTTCTCTGTTCTCAGCATGTGTTCAGTGATTGGATGGGGTCAAAGGTCACCTGGTGACATCATAATGTGGAGCTGTGTAGGTATGGTAGCTGATCTTATTTCCTGTTATAACCTGAGCCAGTGGGAGCTCATAGATATTAAATCAGAAGGGTCCTAGGATTGAACCGCATATGACCTCTGACCTCTTGATGAGAAGGTTCCTATTGAAACACAGAAGTCCCAGTTCTCCATGTCAGAACCAGCTCTGTGGTTGTTGTTCAGAAGCTGTTTAACTGCTGAAAGGTCAGAGGTCGGCCTGTAATTCTGCAGCAGATTGATGAGGCTTTCTAAAATTGATTGGATTTCTAAAATCCATATATACTGGGGACCTTTAAAAACACTTAAAGCTGCTTATTTTAATAGTTAATAAGACACCAGATATATTTTAATATTCATTAATATGCACAGTGGAAACTGTGTTAGCTCTACAGCAGAAGCTAACATCTACAGTTTCCATATTTCTGCTCTCTGAGGTTCAACCAATGAGAACCAAGGACAATGATTGGCGCTCCTGGATTGAGCCAATAGCAGCTCGACTTACTTCAGCTTCCCAAGCCGCTTTTCTCTCTGAACATTTTAGATATTCTCTAAGAAAAGTCAGGAAACTGGCAGATCTCCTGTGAATATTTTGGATTTACGCTCCATGGAACAGGCGGGGATCCACTGGCCTACTTCAAGCTGTCACACAGGTTCTGTATAAGTGATTTTTTTCAGCGTGTTATCCCAGACTCAACAACTGTATTTTTTTATCAATAATCATGACAAAGAAGTGAGCTGCTCAGGGTATTTTATTCCAGCAGTATTTCAGATGAAACATTTAGTACCAGGAGTCCATGATCCTCCTCATGCTCATGAACCTCATGCCTCCGTAGCCCATCTCCCTGAAGCTGCGGTACTCCCCGGGCCTCATGTACATCATCCTGCCTCTGTAGTGGGGGTGCTCGTACATCAGCCAATGGCCGTCCATCACGTGGCAGGACATGCAGTCGGACATGTGGTAGCGGTCCATGAAGGAGTCGCAGTCGTCCATGCACTCATGCATATGGCCTCCGAAGTTCTCCCTCTCGTAGATCCTCATCCTGTAGGATCCCCGGTACTGTAAAACCAAGCAAACTCAGGTTGGGTTTGGACGGATCAGGGACAAACGCTGTGCAGAGAGGAGACTACGTACCATGGAGATCATGCGACAGGAGCGGATGCAGTTGTTCCAGCCCATCATGTTCATGTAGTCGCCATACTCGCCCCGGCGGAAGAAGTACTGGTTCCCCATGTAGTTGGGCCGGTCGTAGACCATGAAGCAGCCACTCTCCACCCTGCAGGAGTGGCACCGGCTCATGTAGGAGTGCATGTCGGCGCAGTCCCCCATGCACTCATAGGACCGGCCCATGAAGTTCCTGTCCTCGTAGAAGACGATCTGGAAAACAGAGAAACGCTTTACAGCCAAGCAGCAGGAAACGGTGAAATGAAACCAGAGGTTCTGGGTCTACCTTGCCCCTCATGTTCATGTCGGTGTTGCTCATGTTGGCTGCAGACGAGTGCTGGCTCTGGCTCTGGCTCTGGTTGTGCATTCCTACCTGGTTTAACCCTTTCCTTTTATACCTGAGCAGATGTAAAGAACCACTGACCCCCTCTACAGAACACCACACTCAGCAAGCTTTTTTTGTCTTTTGGTGTTTAGAAAAGCCTTTCTGTCATTTTGACAACGTGTGAATGAATGAAGCCATGTGACTGGGAAAAGTTGTCAGTTCAGGACTGGGATGGAGAATGTTCCCTCAGTCGCTCCTAACCTGAGACTTTTCTGATGACTTTGGGATACTTTTATTTTGAAATCACTCATTACTTAAATGTGTTATACAAATAAATTTAACTTAACTTTTTTTATTAGTCTAGTTTATGTATCGCAGTAACTTTGATTTTCTTTACTCCTCCTTAAATAAAAAAGATATTTATGTCTTACTGTAAATAAAACTGGCATCACAAGGAATATCTTTTAGAAAAACTTCAAATTGTTCTGTTTTACTTGTATTTTAATAACAATATGTTGGTCAGTAATCAGAGTAAAAGTCTCAGCATAACATCCGTCTAACCTTCATACAATTACTGGTTTCTGCTTGAGAATCAACTTTGAAGAGGAAAAGAAAATGTTGTAATATAAATTCAGTCGCAAATGAAGTTTCAAAACGTAAATAATATCTGACATTTTTTATTCCACCCACGGCGCCGTACGGAGCAGAATCCTGGGAATGGGATCATAACGTCACCGTGGGAATGCCAGGGGTTACAATATTCAATATAAGTTTCATTTCTGATTGATCAATAAAGTATTTTTGAAATGAATCTATAATCCAATAATCAAAGGTTGGGGAATCAATGCAGATCATGATCAGGTCCAAACTCTTTCTCCTTGCTTAACTGACATTACACAAAATATAGATGTTAAAAAACTGAAATAAACATTTTACAGAACATTTTAACAACTCTTTATTTATTATCAAATAAAATCTTCTTTATCATAAAGCACACCTGCTTAAAGTTGCTTTTAACTTATAATCACTGGAACCAAAATTATTGAAGATTTTGATCATTTCACTCAACAAAATGTAACGTCTGTTCCTGGTTTCTCAGTTGGTGACTTCATGATGTTTTTATTACTTTATTTTTGTGTTTCTATCATGTAAAGCACTTTGAACGGCCGTCATGCTGAAATGTGCTACACAAATAAACTGATAAAACAATTAATTTAAACTTTAAAATCCAGCAATGTGCGTCCTGCGTGATGAAAAAGAAACCCTTCGTTGGAGAGTAAAAACCCAGACAGACAGACAGACAGACAGACAGACAGACAGACAGACAGACAGACAGACAGACAGACAGACAGACAGACAGACTTCTTAAAGCAACACTTCCATGTTGTGTGTTGCAGGTGGTTGGTTGCCAGGCCAGCACAGTAACAGCAACTTTGCCAGTTCCTGCAACCTAAGCGGCTGCCAGTGAAACGGCGTAATGGTCCAGCTGCTGATCAGACACAGGACATCCTCAGGACGGCTCCCAGACGCCGCGGCCATGTCAGCAACGCCGATGAAGGCCCGTCTGCCAGAGAGGAGGAGCTGGGCTGGACGGAGAGCCCGGCTGCTGCGGTGCTGCCAGGCTCCGGCTCTCCTTCACCGTCTGGCCAACTTCTCACGGCGAAGTCTCAGCAGCATTCCCAGATTTCCAGGTCCATCTGTTGCGGAGAGATTCCTCATTTTTCCTTCCTCTGCAGGAAGACCAGAGGCAGGTGTCACCAAACGGTTCAATTCAATCCCCTTATTTATTCCTAAACAACCACTAGTGTCACCTTCCCAGGATTAATCCGTCGGAAATTAACTTTAACTGAAAAATGTTTATTTATTGCATTGCAAATAAATATTTTTCAATAACCTGTCATGAGTTTGTTCGTCTAAGCCGCTGTGGTGATAATAAAGTTGAGTGGTTGGACGTCAGAGAGTGTATTGGATGCTGCTGGTGGCTGAATCAAAAGGCATTGAGTTCCCTCAGCCTTTGTCTGCGTTGACACCCTAATCCGCCGCAGCAGCCATGCAGGTGTTGTGCAGCATTCAGACCTTTGAGGCGGCTTTCAGCGCACGCCGCAGCATCTCTGTATTCACCCTGATGTCTCTACAAGGAAACAGTGGATCAGTGTTTCATGGGCTCCACGTCAGCTGTCACGCAGCCGCTGTGAGGAGCACATTTACAGCACAAAGATCTCCTTAGACTGTCTTTGTGTCAGCATTGTGCCGCAGCCTCTTTCTTCTCCTCCATAATGACGACTGATTAAATCCCTGCTCGCTGTTTCCGAATGCTAGGTGTCAGTTGAGCGGGCCAGGTAAGCCTGAGAGGATGAGGGGATGACGGGAAGGTGGAGCCAGGAAGGAAGTTTTATCGTTGGGCTGAGGTGTCAGCGGCAGAGTGAAGGGATAATAAAATGGATCTGTTTATTCTATTATTCAGAGTGTATCTTATTGTGGCGGTGACACGCTCAGAATGCGTGTCAGCCTCTGGTTTGACTTTTTGTGTTTTGGATTTCTGCAGGAGCTTACCAGACCCATGTGTTTACCTTTCCCCAGAAAGCAGCATGTTGAATACCTGTGTGTCGCCGATGAGGGTTATTAAATTTGACGAGTTAAAAAATGTCTTAACGGTTTATCTCACCTTTGTGTCGTCCCTATTGGTATCTACCTAGAAGCAGGCGCTCTCCTTTCAACGCCAATGGCAGCGGCGAAGATAAACAGGCCATGTTTGCCTCTTTTATGACTCTGTGCCGTAGTCTCTGATAATAGCCGGAGAGGAATCCTGAGCCACAACAACAGGGAAGCATGTTCTGATGACTGTTGGGATGTCGGCATTTCCTCCTTTCTTCTGTCAGACGACGGATGTTTGCAGGTTTTGATCTGACACTTGGTGGAATCAAAGGAACATGCAAAGGAAAGTAAACAGCTTTTATATATCAGTTTCCAAGGACACACACCCATGATTTCATTCTTCTGTTCATCTCAGAAAAATGGAGGAATCTAAAAAGGTTCACATGTTTCGGGAAGATTCACCAACCTGCAGTTTATCAACAGTTTACACCAGGAAATGGAAACGGGACGAGAACTTCGCATGTTGTCATCTTCAATCAGATTGTAAAAGGTGCTAACATGCTAAGGATGTGTTTGAGCCTTTATACTCAGCAGGGATGCATGTAAAAGTTGCAGCATAATGACACTGGAGTTATTCATATGTTAGATTGGCCTAGTCAAAGTCCTTAACTAAATCAGAGAATCCGTTGGCAATCTTCGTGAAAAATCTAGCAGAGTTTAAGGTGTGTGGACTCCTTTTCCAGGTGCTGCATGTGGACAAATTCACCTTGAACTGTTTGTTTCAGATTAATGAGTTTGAAAATAGTTTTGCAGTAAGAAAAGTCGGAGTCAACAGGACGACTGTGACTTGGCATGCAAAGTTTTTGTTATTCAGAGCTAAATCCAAGGACATTTCGTCTGTTAGTCAAAGTTAGCCTGAGAGAGAGAGAGAGAGAGAGATCTGTGCTGTGTCAGCAGTGTGCTTAAACCAACTCCAAAGATTAATCACAGGAAAACACATACAGCACACACTCACATGCACACACACACACACACACACCAACAGGCGTGCACACACTCAGCCGGATACCCACAGTTGTATATCTCGCATTCCCAGCAGTTCAAAGTGTGGTTGGTTTGAAACAGATTAAAAACTGTCTATGAAGTGATGCATTGCAATTGTCATAGCAAGGGTGGGAGAGATCTTTTTTGCATAAAAATCCCCTCTTTCTTCCCACCGCTATCAGCAAAGAGATGGAGAACTCACTAATCCTGCTGTGGTCGCATTTGCATCGGTGGCAAATAAACAAAAGCGCACCATTTTTCATCTCCAGCTTCTATATTAAAAGGAGATGATGGGATGGGAGGGGAGCAGAGGGAGGAATGAGAATGAGGGGAGAAGGGCACCCAGGCAGACCCTTTGGTGTCACAGATATGCCTGCTGATGTTTGGGTTTGGTAAATGGAAACTCCTGCAGCCTGTTTGCACCATCCATCTTTCCGTTCCCTCGCCACGTGCAGATCTGCGTGGTGGCGAGGTTGACGAGGACCTCGGCATGCCACATCACAGAAAACCCAAAGTTCTCAATCTGCATCAACATGGCATCTGAAATGAAGTACGTCTAACCGGAAATGGTGAAGGCAACCAGTACAGACTGGGATTGTACCTGACAGCTCTCGCTTTCATGAGACTGATGATGAAGACAGAAACTGAGCGTGGACCACAACCTTCTGGCTGGGACGCCCCCTGAAGGGTCTGAAGATGAATCTAAAAACATGATTATCACAAAGTTATGATGCCTCTTACCAATCAGTAACATACAGTTTCCTGCTTTGTGTTTTTGTGGCTTTTGTTTTAGGGTTAAATGCTCACGTTGATTCCTCACCTGTTAATGCTGACATACTCTGGCCTCTGAATTCCAACTGTTTGGTTTATTTAGTCAGATTTGAGCGCAGTATTTCATAAGAAGGTGGGAATATGTGGTGAGGTCCTTCAATGGTTCTGTCATAAAGTTGCATTCACACCAGTCCTGTTTAATCCGGTTCAATCCAAACCAAGTCCGGTTTGTTTGGGGCGGTGTGAATGTGCAATCAGACCTCGGTCTGGGTTCGGTTGAAGTGAACTCTGGCTCGCTTTGAATTCACATGTGAATGCCAAGCAGACTGGAGACCGCTCCAGAAGCAGGAAGTGGGCTGCAGCGCAGGGCATTCTGGGTAAATACAACCTAAACAAACCTTAGCAAATCTAATGCTAGCAGGAAACAACACAAAGTCCTACAGCTGCTAAAATCTGACGCCAAACCCATTTGGGTTTCCATTTGGTGAAGACTGAAGTTCAGTGCTTTGGACTGCTGTGATGTTTATACATTAAGAACATTATAACGTCTTCTAGGCAGCCGGTTTCTGCTCCCTGGAATGTCGAGGCAGGACAAGAAGAAATAAAAGTTTCGTTTTCAGCCCACTAAAGTTAGCAGTTCTGAAAATATTCAAATTTTTCTACCTGGTATTCTCTTCAAATATTTCTGTGTGATGTTATACAATAAGATCCAAGTTTAGTCATTGCCAAATTATAATCAGAAGGAAAATGTGAACATCAGTTTTCACAGCTTTATTTCAGGATCATGATTGGGAGACTCTTCCTACCAGCCCAGCATCGCTCTGCAGGGAGAACAAACTCCAACACTCTGGGCCTGCAGTCGGTTTCCTCCACTTCATTCTGCAGCTGGAAGAGATTCAGAGGAGCATCCTTCTTATCTGTGTGTGTATGCTTGTGTACAGTGAAAGGCTAATCTAATCACCACACACTCACTGCTTCCTCCAGGTGTATTACTGTACCAGGAGTGTAATGCAGAGAGAGGGAGGAGGAGCGAGATAAGTAATATTGATCTGATGTGGTGATTGTCACTCTGTTGCCTGCCTTGAATAGCTAATCTCTTTACACACGGGTCAGGGAGAAGAAAGGCAGCAGGGCTGCAGGTTTAGCCGCAGCTAATCGACAGATTGTTCTCGGTGTGGGGCGATCAAACAGCGGCTGATAACGCTGGATGTGAAATTGTGTCTCCTAGCTGCTGATGCTGAGTTTGGTCACAAACTTCTGGGCTTCACCACGCAACTGATGTCGATTGTATCGACTTAGACATTTGCAAAGACTCTGAGTGTGTAAATCTTTAGCGTTGTGCAGAAGTCTCAGACTGAATCCAGGCGTGCATGTTTTCATTTTGGTTCACTATTATTAATCTGTCACATCATTGTGGAAGAACTGCAGCTTGCTATTCAATCTGATATCTGTTTCTGCAAGGCTCTCTCAAGGTCCCACCACAACATTTCAGTCTGGGCAAGGTCTAGTCTTTGACTAGGCCTCTTTCAGCAGAACAATTTGCAGTGGCACAAAGCAGAAATGGTTCAGAAATGGTTTCAAGAGGCACAACAATTCACTTTACTGCTGGTGTTAGGTCTATATTACTGATGTGCAGGTCCAATAAAAAATATAACTTATACAAGGACCTAGTGGCTGACTGATTTTATGTAAATATTAGTGATTAAAATAACATTTAAACCTTGATCTTTAATCTATTACTGGCTGTTAGGAAAATGTTCTCTGCTTTATTTTGACACTTGTTCCTTTGTATGACTTTATGCAATTTCTGTTGGTTCGAAAGTATCTCAGTAAAAGTAATTTTGATTTAAAAAAAAAATAATAATAATCATGACGTCTAAATATGTCAATCAAAGCTATTATTAGCTGCGTCAGGAAATGCAGACTCCTGATTGGTGAGACGGAATAAGCCCCTCCCCCAAAGACAAGCACGCTGAGCGGATGTGATGCTGCTGAAGAGTTACAGATATTAGAGTTGTAAAATATTTATTATGGGGAAGTAAAGTCAGTTTACATGACTGAAGAGCTTCATATGGAGTAAGAAACGACGTATTCAGTTCTTGACGACGTTTTGGTGAGTTGACCGCAGGGTTCCGTTAAGCTAACGGCTAACTAGCATAATTAAAGATGCTAACGGCTAAAGCTAGCTGTAAAACTCCACAGTTAATCTTATGTTGTCCTTAAAAATAATTTATTGGTAACTTTATCCCGTGCTATTCTGTTATTTTAGTTTTTTTTAAAGGCCTTTTTCATTGGTTTTGTTGAAATGCAGCAGAAACCGTGAACTGGTTCTACTGGACAAACGGACCGTTCAGACCAGCTGAGGTCAGCAGGGCAGCACTAACCAGGAACATGTGAAAAATATATACTTGGCAGACATAAAACCATTAAATTATGTTAATGGGAAACATAACTGTTGGGGAAACGTTTCTTCCTGACACCAGAATGATGGAGTAAATCTAACAGACGTTGATTCCTTTTGGAGTTTAGAAACATTTTTCATTATCAGAACAATTTGAAATGTGACTGAATTCCTATTGTTTGTTGCCCTCAAAGTGAGAAACTAACTTCACTTAAATACCTGATTTTAATGTATATTTTAAAGTTATTTTGACCCTTTTATGGGCATAAACATAATTACTCTGCTTAATTCAGCCCAGATTTTAAGGGTCCTGGAAACTGACTGGAACAGAGGATCCAACCTGGAGGACATCAGCTGGTCCTCCACAGGCGCTGAGGAGGACCGTCCAATCATCTTGAAGAATCCAGCGTTGTGGTAGGTCTGTTAAAACCCAGATCCTATAAACTGACTCATCGTAGCGCTAAATCGTCAACATAGCTCTGTACTGTTAGACTGAATTAATAAACGAGCAACACGTAGATATTAAAGGATCAAAACTGAAATTTAACAGTTTAAAGTGACAGAACCAAACTAAGATTCCTGTGGTACTTTTTCTTTTAATTGACCTTTTGACCATATGCAGAGAAAGAAGGTTTTAAATGTCATCAGCTTTCAGAAAGAAACAGTTTTCCTTGCCAGAGTAAAGTCATGTTCTTTAGTCTGTCAGCTCTTCTTAACTCAACCTAGAATAATAAGCATCATAACACTGATTAACCTGACGGTGACTCCTCAGTAATCACTGAAAACACTTGTTGCTGCAGAAAGTAATAAAATAATAACTAAAGCAATAATGAAAATAAACAATGTGAATGCTAGCATTATTCAAAGATGCTTTTAAACCTCAAATTAATCCAGCTATGATCAATGTCAGTAAATATGAATCCTTTCTAATCATCATGAGAGTAATGCTGGTTAAAATCTGTTTAGTTTTGTTCTTTTATTTCATCCTACATGTTTAATTGTTTTTCCTGAGTTTTCTTTATTTCATATCTGTCTTCATAGTCCAGCTTTCACAAGATATTTTCTGCTCAGATTGTTTGTGTTGGATGAACCAATAAGTCGTCGGTTTCTGTTTTTTTTAATAAATAATTATGATTCCCTGGATGTTTGTGCTGCCCAGAGTTCTCCATATTTACATGTGAGCAGAGCTGCTGGGTTATGAAACCGTGTTGAGTTTTTATGTGACTTTTCCATGACATCAGCTCCAAAACTCTGATTTGATCATTTTCAACCACCTGGTGGCACGCTGACGATCATTCAAGCTTTTTGTGTCGTTTTGTGAAGATCCTGTTTCAGTATTTCCACATAATATTTGTAGTATCTGTTCTGTAATATTATATTTTATAATATTATAATATCTGTTCTGTGAGGCTCACCAATCCCTCCCACAGCCTCACATGATGGAGCCACCGCCGTGCCTCACAGTGAGGGCGCCGTTTTCTGTCTTTATGGCCCAAAGCTGTTCAGTCTCATTAAACCACAGGAGATTCCAACAGAAATGAATTTTGTTCTGCATGTTCTTCTTTTGGCTGTGGAGGAATGGCTCCTCCTTCTTCTGGCCTGTCAGTCCATGTTGGTTCAGTCCTGATCAACATGGACGTGTAAATCTGAATTTGAAGAATGTTCTTATTTAGCAAACAGGAAAAAATCTCAAAGTGACTTAAAACATGAAATAAGTCAGATTTAGCATGTTTTTTCTATCGCTGCCTGTATGAGGGCTTACTGTATCAAACGCTCCTCTGGTTGGAGCTCCACCGTAGGCGAGCCGCCCTCCCCCACCCCCGCCTGCCTTTCCCCTGACCTTGCAGCTTTATGATTGCAGTAATACGCTGCAGATGAAGAGGGGAGCAAATCCACCGAAGATAATAGACAAATCATCTCCAAGAGGTGCTGAAATAAAAATCCCCAGACAAACAGGCAGCCTGTGTGCTCTTGGACATCCCTTTAAGGGAACTCCAGTGTTGATAAGTAATTATCCCGGCCCAAAGGCATGATGGGATTCTCAGGCAGAGGAAACATCTGTGTGATATGTTTGCAGCATTGAGCAAATCTTTAAAGAACGGATTGCAGACGGAGAATCTGTGGATCAGTAATTAAATTAGTCATTGTATGTGCATGATTTTTAGAAATATGATAACGCTTGCATGTATGCGTTTAATGTCACTGGCGTTTATTCGAATGGACCCTTAAAACCACTTAGCTGAGCTGAATCAGAGGATTTTCTGCTGGCCTCTCCCCCTCTGTGCTCGTCAGGAACAATCCACTTAAGAAACGCGACGCAGGAGGAGGAGGATGTTTAGACTGAAGATTGCTCCGATATCTAATACCTGTTTAAATGATGCTGTGAACATGTGAAGCTTATTAATTATAGTTTAATTAATTTAAAATTAAAATGAGATGCACCACTAATAGTCCAGAGATCCCAATTGTAACTGGTGATAGCAGGTCAAATCCTGACAAATCAGATGGTTTTTGTTTTCTTTTTTACCACTTATTGACTGAATTGACCCTAATTAGAGCTCCCACGGGCTTGGTCTGTATTTCATCAGAGAAAGTGAATAAATTGAGATGCTTTGTTACAGAATTGGGTGAATAAATACCTCTGTTGGACTGCAGGTCACATTTTTCTCATCGTTTTGCTGGTTCTGTGACTTATTGTTTGGTCTGACGTGTTTCTTTTTCTCTTCCTGATGCATTTTTTAACTGTGACTCATAGTTTTTTAAAGTATGGTGTGTTTATAATCTTTATTAAAAACAGAAAACAACCAGAACCAGGAAAGTCCAAACTGCAAACCTCTGAAAAGATTTTCACACAGACGACGTGTTGAGGCTGAATTAAATCTGAAAACCATTTTCTGCTGCATTCCAGGAAGGTTGAGAAGTGGCCTTTGACTAGACCGTTGTGGTGCTGACTGTTGTAGTTTAGCCGTTTGGTTTCGTTGTTCTGTTTCAGATGATTTTTTTGTTTTGGTTCATCAACGTAGCAGCTGAACCTGCATGTCTTTGTCTCCTGCGCGGCGACATTCCCTGCTGCTGTGAGGAGTCAGGTGATAGTTGCTGTGGCAGGTAGGGTTGGGTCACCTGCGTACAGCTGCAGGAATGTGAGGCATGACCGGCAGCAGATCGGCGCTCCACTCCCAGGCTGCCACGCGTGTCCAAGCTGCTCTGCCGGTCGCCAGCTGCTGATTCACACTGATTCTTTTCTTTGATTAGTTTTCACTTTTCATGTTTCTGTTGGAAACGTGGAGCCTGATTGGCTGCCTCTGTTCTCACTGTGACAACTACACCTGTAGATAATGATCTACCTGAGCAAAAGTTAACATTATTGATCAAAGATAACAGAAACCAAATGTTGTTTTCTAACCAGATTGTCAGATTATTGTAGTGGTTTGCATTTTTGTAAGTTTGCCAATCCACACCCTGAACTGATTGTTGCTTCTTGATGTAAAACGTAACATTAGCAGGTTGTTGGGTAAGTGGAAGCAATTATGGACTTAAGCTGTGAACAGGATTTATAGAAGCAGCGTTCAGGTGGAAACTGAACTCTGTCTGTGGCTACTAGGCTGTTAGCATTAATCTGATTGGTTTATGGGTCTTAAAGCTAACAGGTTTTGAACTTGAGTTCTGCATTTTGCAGAAGAGCGACAGCGTTCACACCGGAGCAGAGCGCGGTGAACGCTGCGTGTGCATGCTTCGGTGCTCTGCAGGAACGTTGCTACTCAAATATAACCTTTCTAAAACCCAGAGCGGCTTTCCTTCTGTAAAGTCTGGAGGTTTCCTCCTGCAGCTGAACCCGGTCAGCTGGGTCCAGGAAACTGTTTGGACCAAGAGCCTCCCTCCCTAAAGTAACAATAATGATGCATCTCTGCATGTAGAACAGCAACAGTATCATTCAAAATCATTACTCAGATAAAACAGAGACATGCTTCAGTGATTTACGTTGGTCCAGTCTCTGAGTAGATACATTGTTCCAAAACACACAAAAATAATTTGTTTCCAACTAGGTGAGCAACTAAAGGCTTAAACTCTGAACTGGATTCATAATAACAGTAAAATACTCATGTTGATAGCAGTTGGAGAATGAATGTTTATGTTATGAAAATGAAGTGAAGTAGTGGTTTAGATGGTGATCTGGGAACAGAAATGATTCGGTTTCAACAGTTTGCAGGGCGTCTGCAGCGGTGTTTTATGTTTTATCATGTTGTCAGAGGAAGGATTGTAACTGGATGAACTGGTCTGGGTTCATGTGTTCACTAACTGTCCTCTCCGCTACTCGCAAAGTGAAAGAATTCAAGGAGCTTGTTGTTCTTGGTGCTGCCAGGTTATTAAAATACATGTCAACACTTTGGCAGAGATGTTCAGTAACCAAAGAACAAACCTCTTCGGAGAAAAAAAATGAAAAAAATCTTAAAATCTATTTTTGAGCATTTTGAATCGATTCAGAATCCCCTGAATAGAAATTGTGATTCTCTATAGAATCTGGGGTTTTTTCTACACTAATAACAAATGCTTTCCACACTTTTCAGATTTTCCATAAGATACATTTTTAAATCATACATTTTTCCTTCTACTTCACAATTATTTACAGCTTTCCCATGAAATACATTAAAGTTTGTGGTTGGAACATTACAGATTATTAAATGTTTAAGGTTTATGAATATTTTCTGATGATGTAAAATCCTCAGACTGGGATTGAAGCAGTGCGAGTCTGACCTGACAGAGCTGCAGGTCAGAGGAGGAGGAGGAGGAGGAGGAAGGAGCGTCGGGCTCAGAGCAAGAAGTGGAAGACGGTGTCAGGACGGAGCGGCTAGAGAAAATAAACAGATGGAGCTTTGAGGATATTCTATCTGAAGCTTAGTCCTGTTGAGTATAAATATGGTGGCTGGTAAGCCATGTAAATAGGCCTGTGTTTACCTGTCTGCACAGCCCAAATTAATCACCCATGCCGCCACGAGCCGTGAGGAGCGCAGAGCAGGAGGGGTGAGGAGTGTAAACAGCACTAAAAGCTACTGGTTGGCACCGTCTTGTTTTGGTTAGGATACAGAGTGAGTGATTAGTTCTCTCTGCTGCGATGAAGGGTGGCAGCAGTGATGGAGCACCGCAGGGACAGGCTGGAGACCTTTCAGTTTCACACATTTACTGGGATTCTGCATTAACTTCAGCTATATAGAACAGTTTGGATATTTTAGTGGTTTGTCATTTTTTTAATCTGATGCTCCAGATAAAACTGGAGCTTTTCTCAGTCCGGTTTGCTTGATGGCAGCAAATCGGAGCCACTTTAAGTTGCTTCATGGCATTCAGATCATCAGATGAGCCTGACAATGAGTTTACTCTGTAATCTCAGACAAACCTGGGCGTTAATTACCTCACATGCAGCAATAAAATAATTCACTAACTGAGGCATTTAGTTTATTTTCAGGCTGTTTCTAAAGATAAGTCGCACGAATGATCAGAATATTTGATCCGTTAATAATGGCCCAGATTTCAGCTCCAGCTGCTTGATATTCAGTAACAATCATCATTACTAATTACACGTTTATTCTTATATATTCACCAAATAATGCATAAAAACCAAAAAGCATTGGGAACTGTTGCAAATAACCAAAAAATGAACCAAAACAACAAAAGTACCAGCATGGAATAAATAAGAAGTAGATCTGTAAAAGACTCATGCAGCGTCGCAGCAAAATGGTGGATTTTAAAATATGTGGGTTAGGTTACATCTTTGACAGTTACTTCCTGATGTTTGAATTGATTGTTTCTAGTTTTAGTTTTTCTGGTCTCAGATGTTTTAGGGAGAAGTGAATAAAACTGAATCTTTACAGCATGTTTGTGCTTTTTTTTCCTCCTCCTCTGTTGTTTATTTCTGCAGCGACATTAACTGCAAACATTAATATAATACTGGAATTGCAAGATATATCTTAATAAAATATTCAAATGTTTTTTATTTTTACCCGTATGTGAGAGTCTAAGGGACGGAGTGGATGTGTTTAATGCTTCAGGAAGCACAAACAGCTCTGCAGTCTGTGATCATTCGCCGCTGCTGGACGACAGAACGATGCGACCTGCGCCTCCTGGCTGGGCTCAGACGCAGCCAGAGGAACGGCCTCGGGATTTCCAGATTCTCCTTTGTGATTTGATCCTGATGCCGTTGCTTTCAGTTGTCAGAATCCATCCGGGATCAGAGGGGTTTTCAGGTGCAGCAGACGAGAGCAGAGCTGCGTCTGGATTAGCGGTCTGCAGGATCGGCTGAAAACCAGGCTGATTAAAATGCCGTTGCTCATACCTGGAACGATTAAAGACGTTTTTTTAACCTTTTCTTCTAGAAGGGGGGGAATGGTTTAATTTAATGTATGCTTGGTGTCTAATCATAAGCTCTGGGTTTTAGGGACTATGCAAAGTGATTTTTCTGGTTTTTGTGGCCCCCAGAGATCCGTGTTGTTCAGGAAGTTTCACTTCCTCTGAACTTTGTGATGCGTTAAGAAAAACCCTGATGTGGAGGTTTCCATCCACTCATCAATTGGTCTCAATTGATTTGCTGCTTCTGTTGACATGTACATGTACATGTTTAATTATGAGCAACCACAAAGAGACTGCCACCATCATGAAGCCCTGCATGCACAAAAACACTGGTTAGCATCCAGACTTTAGCACGGTATTCAGTCTGCTCTGGTGTAACAGGAATAAATGATTTGGTATGAATTCAGGAAAAGATGACAAACACATCAGGAGGGAGACGGTATGGGTCGGTTTCTAAGCTAGCTATCTCAAACTTTAGAAAATATTTCCGTCTATAAGCCCTGGCTAGGTGAGCTACGTCCACCAACAAGCATCAGTAGACATCTTGGCTGTACTGACAAAAACAGCTTTGGAAATCAGTCGTAACACTCCCGTCCCTCACTGACGACGTCCATCATTGTGCCTCAACCTGATTGGCTGAGGTAGTTGTAAAGGGTTGATAGATTCAAGCTAAACTCCACGTAGCTGCAGACTGGCTGTAAGAAACCTCAGCTTCTCCACCTAAGGCCTCATAAAAACCGAACCCCATGAAAATTCTGCCTCGCTCCAAACTTTTTGGATTCTCTTACTTTCAGAGAAGAATGGGCCGTTACAACATGCAGACGAGTTAATGCCTTATAGTTTCCCTGACATGTTTGTCTTGGAACTAATTCCTCTCCGCACCGCGACGGAGCCAGACGGCTCTGTCACCTCTTTTCTCCTCCTGGGCCGAGCTCTTCACTCTTCACAGGGAGAGGCCGAAGGGTTTTCCTCGCCTTCTGTAGTGTGAAATACAAACTGTCATTAACCAGGAGAGGGCAGGCGGAGGGGCTTACAGGGGGAGCCATCAATACAGATGACGAGTGGAGGGGGGGCAGAAAGCCTCTCCCTTCATTGTGTCTCAATAACTTTGAAAAGGAAATTAATCCATTGGGCTCCTAATTGCATGCCACGTCCCTCGATGTGTCTTCACCCCCATCTCTGCACAATGCGGAGGAAGCAACGTCTCAACAGATTCCCGTTTCAAACGCTGTAATGAGTTTTTAAAGAACATAATGGTCCATATTATATTTTACATTTCAGCAGCGCGAGGTGAGGAGGATAAAGAGGAATCTTTGCAGTCAGAACGGGGTTTGTCTGTTCAGAGTTGGTAGCAGGAATCAGAGTGTGCATGCCAACCCCAACGCCAACGTATGTGTTGGGGGTTGACAGTGTGCAAGGATTAAGGTCTAATTTCTCCTGTTCTTTCATTGAGACTCTGCAATGCAAGAAAAAAAAGCTAGATTGGGACTTTTAATTACACAGCAGTAATTATGGGGCCAGATCTGGCATTTGAAAGGAGAGAATAAAAGTTCATTTTGGCCCGGTTAATTATCAAAGCTGGTCGTGATGCGAGCGCGCTCCGCCGACCCCCGCTGATGCCGAAAGCCAAGCAGGACCTCGGATCAGAGATAGCGAGTAATTAAGGCAAAAAGGTTACGTTATTTAGCAGAAGAAGCGCCCCGCTGATAGGAGGGAACGCGGATCCTGTCTGTCATTTTTCTAATTCGAACACTTCTCTCTTCTGTTGCTATCAGCTCCTGCAAATTACAACATTTCTACAATCATCAGCCTTATTTGGGAGCAGTTGGAGAACAGTAGCTGGGCCCGGTAATTGGGTTGATTTATTTTCCTGAGCCGGTCCGGTCGGGCTCTCCTCCCTCCCTCCTCATTCGTCCTGTCAAATCTGCACTTGCTGACATGCAGCACAGTAGTTGTACGCGTCTAATTTTTACATTACATTGCATTAGCTTCACCAGGTTTAAGGGGGGAAACCAATACAGGAATCATTTTATGGCGTAAAGCAGCAGCAGCGATTTGGGCTCAGGAGTCAATCTGGCGCCCGGCGATGATGGTGCTGGAGTTAGCGGGCTTGGCAGGCCTGATTAGACCGACTTAGGCTGGGGAGTCATATATGTGCTATTTCGCTGATAGGCTGCGAATCTGGATTTCCTGCTCCACTGCGCTCATGGAGCTAAACCCATCCAACCGAGGAGGCTAGGCAAAGTGGGGAAGGTGATTTCCTCCATCTCCTGCCTACACACACACACACACACACACACCTACACACACACACACCTCAGAGTCGCACATATGAACATCATCTCTGCAGCACCTCATGAAATCTATTTGGAAAACGCCGGTGTATGCACGTGACAAAGAGCGAAATGCATTCTCTGGTCCTGCAGGGAAATGGATCAACTTCAGAGCCTGCAGGCTTCATCAAACTGGTCCAAACCGCGTTTTCAGGAAGGGTCAGAGTTGGCGTCCCAGTGTGAGCTTCGTCCGTTTGTCCTTTCCGTCTTCTTTCAGTCCACGGCGGTCATCCGAGCCGGCCCACCTGCATCCAGGACGCTGCAGCGGCCCTTCGGACCATTTAGCAGGGACACAATTACGCAATTGTGCGAGCAGACAAATGCCGTGTAGGACAGTTGGGGACGGTGGAGGTGGAGTAACGCAATCTGTCTCTGCGGTCCTGCTCTTTCTGCCTCCCCTCTTCTGTCTTCACCTGGCCTCCCCACAGCCCTCACCCCCAGGTCCCCCGCTCCCACCCTGTCAGCCCAGGCTTGTCCATCTCAGCCCGGGGAACAGTGGGGAAGCTGTGTGTGTCGGCTCTTCCCAACAATTACCTTCAATTACGGCTCACTGCAGTGTGGCCTACAGTGAAAGGCTTAGCCATTAGGAGCCCCCCCTCCCCGCTCAGTTCTGGAGTGTGGCCAGACTCCATGTGAAAACGACCCAAATACTCCCCCTGCTCACTCTACACACCCCACGGCTCACTTTACCTGACTGCCTCACTGGCACTCCTTTCCTTCCCGGGTTTCTCTCCTTTCTTTGCCTTCATCCCTCCTCCACCTGGTCTTCCTCCCCCCACCGCCTCTCTTCTTCACAGTTGTCTTTTCTTAGACGTCTCCTCCGCTGGGACCGGATCCTATTGTGGCGGTTCAGGGGGGAGAGTTCAGGGCCAACACAGACAGTAGGGATCCTGAGAGGAGAAGCTCTCTTGTGGTTTGGAATTTGCTGCAGCTGATAGATTACCTGCGTGTTTAAAGCTCCACTAGATTGTTTGTTTTTGCACATTTAGGTTGATTTCCTTTTAAAATATTATAAATGGCTAATAGTTGACCTGGAATACATCTGTCTTTTTGATCCTGAAGTGGATTACTACCATTTTAAGATAACTACACTCCTCAAAACCCATTTTCCCAAAGTTTAATGTGTTGTCCTTCAAATTGTAGCGTGAGAAGAGGAACCTGGCTGTGGTCGGTAGCAGTGCATGCTTAGATTTGTCACCTGGGTCTGAGCTAGTTGCCAGTAGGATGTTTGGTTACTTTGTAGGGCCACATGTATGAGGAGGCGGGCCCCGCTAACTAAAAAGATGCTAAAGCGCTAAACCAACCTGGTATTTAGCAGAAACCAGTGCTGAGGCGCTACAGAAACGCTGCATCTAGCAGAGAGGTCATTACGATCTTATTAACTCTTGTGAACACTGAAGCTTGATTTGTTGATGGGTAAATATACACCCATGAAAGTTAACCCCTCCAGCATGTCTAATAAGTCATTCTGGAGGGGTACTTCATATTTCTCGTTAAATTTATTAGAAGAAAATAGGGGAAAAAATAGAATATTTTATTAAACTGGTGAGAAATCAGAAAAAACTATCTACCATCAAATTTAAAAAATGTTTTATTTGGTTATAAAAAATTCTAACAAAAAAAAATTTCTCATCAATCTCGTGGTTGGTTTAACATCTTGTTGGCATGGTGATGTCATGATGAGGGCCTTGTATTTCATGTAAACTTCCATTATTATTCCATTACCAGTTAATAAACCAGTCCTCACCATGCTTGTGACTAACCTGTTAATTTAATGGAGATAAATAATCATAAAAATGTTGAAATGTTTTCACAGATCATTAATAAGAATCCTGTTTGAAGCAGCCGCCTGTCATTTTCATTTATTTACGTTAAAACATATTTTCTTTATTGTTGGACTCTTTCTGCTAAACAGGATTGAAAAACACTGTCAAACATTTACAGTTTCATTTTTTTCAATGACAGTTTAACTGTTTATCCTT
The DNA here is from genome assembly GCF_002775205.1 of Xiphophorus maculatus. Classification (NCBI taxonomy): domain Eukaryota; kingdom Metazoa; phylum Chordata; class Actinopteri; order Cyprinodontiformes; family Poeciliidae; genus Xiphophorus; species Xiphophorus maculatus. The sequence goes on from NC_036459.1 coordinate 2,194,891, forward strand.
CAACTGTTCTGATAGTTTTGTGGTTTCAGCTCTTCTTCCACTGATATTTGCAGCAGTTCAGGTACATTGCTGCCCCCTACAGGCCAGTAGTGGGAATGTAACATCTAACTCCTTTTCAAACTATTTAAAGCTCCAGTTACGATTTTGTTTTTGCACATTTGGGTTTTGCCTTTCTCCACCTGCTCACAAAGGGCTACTGTGGTCCGACCTTTTTCTTTTCTTGTTTTTTTGGCACGTGATGGTACCGAGTCCATCTGGCCGCGGTATCCAGCCATCTCCGTCTTATCTGATCACCTCAGAGCGCGGGCGCGAACACACATCCGTTATCTCCGGGTGTTGTGTTTCTATTGGACAGATAATTAGCATAGCGTTTGTCCCAGAGCTGCCATGCAACACATTGAGCTCAGTGGGAAAAAGAGGCGTCTTATTTAGTGTGTGCTACAGATGCGGTAAACAATGCGCCGTGTGTGTAAGCCCAGTCTTAACCCAGCGCAGCTCTGGGCCCATGGACAAGCCGGTCCAGCTCAGGACGGGTTCAGCTGTCTGGGATCACTCTTCTCTGTTACAAAGAGGGGCTGACCACGGCCCGAAAAGCTGCCCAAACACCATCCCAGCTATGCTCCCGTCCTCCCTGCCCGCATGCTCAGGAAACCCCTCCAGGGCTCCCCTGGCCGCGTCCAAACCTGGGCATCGCTGCCGCCGTTTGTGCATCAGCTTTCAAGGCCAGCCAAGAGCCTCTCCTCCTCTTCTTCGCTCGCTGTGAGCCGAGAGCCTCGCTGCCACCTGGCACCGCGACTCGGCTCGCTGCTCCCACCGCACACACACCCACGCCGACTCTGTGTGTGTGTGTGTGTGTGTTCAGGGTGCACCTTTTGGCTGCGTGGTACGATGTATGCCTGCACTTTTGTTTGAGCATTGTTGCAGCGTGTGTGTTGGACGTGTCTGTTTGCTTAATGCCTCCTTCCTCTCAGGCACCGGTGGCGCTTTCACAAACGCGTCGGTGAGTTTTGGCTCGGCGGCTCCGGACAACACGGTCACTTTTCAGCACAGGCTTACCTCTCAGCTGCTGACGGCCAAGCAGACGCTCCCTCCTCCCCGTCACTAACACATGCATGGAGGCATGCTCGCTCTAAACCCTGCAGCATCCTAATCCAAGCCTGAGAAAGACGGTGAAGGAATACTCTGAGTGGTCCAAAGACGGAGCAGATTCCAATTTCTTCTTGAGTGGATACCTTTATGATGATGAGCAAGTTGGCACCTGATGTATAAATTTTTTTACCGTTTAATTTTCATTTCATAAGCATCTCAGCGTAGCAGCTGCAGCAGCAGCCCTGCCAGGCCTGTCAGCGGCTGATTGACGGCTGTTTTCCCCTAATAAAGTGAGATGAAGACAGGCCACACACAGGCACTGGGGTCTGCTGATGCCAGCACAACTTTCACCTGACTGTTAAAGAGCTGATCAGTTGATCTGCAGCCAGAAGGAAGAAAGCAGTTACAGTGTCTAGACTTACTCCATAAATCAGGTCTGCCTATTAATAAAACAACAATTCATCATAATGCTGTGTGACAACATTTCAGGAATTATTCCAGACGTCCCTGCTGGGAGGTGAAGCTGCTGCAGAGACCTGGAGGAAAACGATGCGTCTTTGTGTTCAGATCTGTTCTGTTTACCAATCTGAACAGCACAGGTTCTGTTTGGAAAGGCTTCTCTTGTTCCCGTTGATCTGAGTGGAACCTCCTCTTCGCTGGTAATAATAAATAAACTCTGCGTGAGCCAGAAAAGGCAGAAAGTCGTGGTGAAACATTTGAAGTGGCTGTTTGTTTTGCTACAGGGTGTCTGAGTGCGTCAGCTTCTTGGTACGGCTCCAGGGCTTTGTTTGACGCTGTGATTTTTGTGGTTTGTGATAAGCAGCAAGTTGGGAAAGTTGAGATGAGAATCTCCTCTGTTCTTATTGGTGCTGTTGTTTCAGCCGTGTCAGATAGTGTAAACACTCGGCAACAACTGTGATACAACTCAGGGGTTATCAGATCTGTAATTGTCTGTGTCTTTTTGGAGAAAAGCGCTTGACTGAGTCTTTGGGTAATATCTACAGACGTAATCCAGCGTCTGCTTGATGCGCTTAAACTCTGCTTCAGACTGGGACTCCCACACAAGTGTGTAGAAGATATAAACAAAATGCACAGAGCAACACACTCCATAGAAGCAGTTTATTCCAGGATGTGTGTGCGCCTGTGTTGAGGCGAAAGCGATGCGTGTTCCACATGCATCAAGCTCTCCTGATAAGATTTGAGCTGTTTTTCTAATTAGAAGTTGCTGGAATTGTGATCATTATTTTCCCCTCAATTAAATGATACAGCCTCCTGCAAAAGGAGCTTCTAATCAGTTTGTAATTAATGCCCGGGAATTTTTCTCACTGCCCGCGGTTTCCATTTCCCATTAAAACAAATACACTCTCTTGCTAAAGGTATTAAAGTTACAATTGGGATTCTATCTAAACCTAACAGCACATTTACTGGTTGGCCAGTAAAACCACTGATAATATTCAGCTGGAAAAGCACAACATTTACAAACAGGAACGTTTCAGGCCCACTTCCTGAAACTAATAAAAAATAACCTGATTTAATATCAAAAAAATCTCCAATACCAACAGCTCTTTGGAGACCAGTGATTAACTACAGAGAATAAACATGATGGGCTGGTCAATGTATCTGTATGCAATCAAATCCAGTAAAAGATTTGCTAGTTTATTGCAGCTGAGATGTTTGCAGAATGGCAGGTTTCAGTAACATCTGTAGACGTACATATAAAACTATTTATCTGAGGACTTCACTTACTGTGAACCCAAAGCAGAAAGACGTTTCCTGTTTAATGAATGATTAGTTTGTTTAGAGGGAATTGTATCTATAAAGCAACCGATGTTTGAGCCAACACCACCTTTACCAGGCGCCATATTTATGCAAAACATCAAAATATATGCAGGAAATTGAAGTAATTTGACTTCTTTTCCATTTTGCTCTCAGTTAAGTGATTTTAAAACTATTTTTATTATAAATATGTATGCATTTTTTTGTTTGAATTGGTTACAATAAAATGCACAAGAATATGATGGCCGCTCAGAAGCATAGAGCAGAAGCTGGGTAGCTGCAGCTCGTTACGTCTGTTGAACATTGAAATGAATCTGCAGTGAGAGTTGAATCAGATATTCCTTTAGAAAATCAATGAAACAAGCGTCACTCATTTTTAACAACGTTAGTTGAAGCCAATCCAGGAGCACTAATCATTTTCTTGCTGCTGATTGGCTGTAAGTTGACTGTCCCCAAAAATCAAAAGTAGGGAAGACTGTAGCTGTTAGCTTCTACTGTTTCCACTGTGTGTGTTAATGCATATTAAGATATATTTGGTGTCAAATTAAGAAGTGTTTTCAGACAGAGTCTAAAGTAGTTGAAGGCGGTTCTGGTCCACATCCCCACCATACCAGGGGTCCGCTGTACAGGAACCGGTTGCTGTTGTCATGGGGCCTTTTTATGCAGTTGGACCTTCAGCATTTCTCAGGGCAAAAGTGAAAAAACTGTCTTTAATATCACTGAATAAAACTGACTCAACAGAAAACAACTTTCAGCTTGTAAAGCAAGATTTTTCCTCTCTTTGAACAAAGAGCAACTTCATTAACACTGAACTGATTCAGACTCCAAAATAGAAAACCTCTAACCACAACATTCTCAAAACGGCGTCTATAAAATCTGATTTTATGCACTTCCCTCAGTGTTTTAAGAGTTCATGTAAAAAGATTATTACTGAAGCATTTTCAGGCTTTATATAAGTTTAATTAGAGGTTTGCATCTTTTCTGTAAAGTCAGAAAAGCCCTCGGGTCGCCGGGGTGGAAGCAGTTTGCCAAACGAGTTTTCACCTCAACATGAAAACTTGGATTTGAGTTCTGAGACGGAGCCGCAGTTGTTCTGAGATAATAAACGAACGTCTGAGCTGCACAGGCTTCCACATGCTCCCTGTCTGCCGAGCAGTCAGTCAGGCAGGCTGTGGATAAGGATCTGGATGAGCTCAGGTGATTACACTCTTTAGGCCAACGCTAATTGCAGGGTCTTTGCTCTAAGTACTGTAAAAGTATTAATTAAAGCAGACCATTAATCAAGGCCTTTGGCAGCCAAACGGAGAGCAAGGTGGTGACGAAGAGGAGGAGGAGGGATAGAGAAGATTTTCTCTTCTGCTTCCTCTGTGGGCGTGAGATCAGAAACCTTCAGAGGAAGGGAAGTTTAGCTGAGAGGGTCAAAAGGTTGTTTGGGTGATAATGGTTGCAAACACTGTGATGCAGGGGTTGCATATCACACATCCGTTCATGCACACCTACACTGAGTGGAAAAATGTAAAACTGTGTTAAAAAACTGAAACCATTCCAGGCATAAATCACAAACTTTGGCTCAGATCAACTCTTCAGATCGTACCTCTACTTTTATTTTGTGCCCACAACCAAATAACATGCCTGACCCTTGTATATTGCATTATACTCCAGGAAAATATTAAGAAGTGACTTAAAAATGAGTTTATATAGAGTTGGGAGGAAAGTTCTAGTTTCATTCAGCTCCTTTTTTTATCCAAAATTACCAAAAGTCATAAAAAAGACCTTCACTCATTAGAAAACCAACTAATAAAATTTACTCTTCACTTTGTTGCTTCTCTACAAGAGGCTCACAAATTGGTCCAGATTCCCTGAATTTCGGGAGATCTGCGTCTGGCTGATACTTTGACGTGGAGCTGATCTTACATCCGCAAACGTATGAAAAGTTCCTCTGCTCTACAGTTACTAATAATCACACTGCTGTTGCAAAATTTGCAACTTTTTCACTATGTTTAGCAACATTTCAGACAAATAAAATCTGTATCGGCAGATCAGGCTTTTTAAAGAGGTTATTCTCTATTGTTGACCTTTGGGGCATTTGTAACTCAAACCACAACAACCTGAACTTTGTTCAGTTTCTGGTGGGAATTTGGTGGGTGGAGAAGTTGGTGGGAGAGCTGACCTGAAAACGGAGGCGCTTCAGTTTCATCCAGATTTACTAGAGAACCTTTTGGTCCTGAGTGATCACAATAATAAAACTCTAAATGCTTCAATTAAAAAAGCAAGAATGATAATCCAGGTTGGGTACAGAGGGTAACCAAGCTGAAAAAGGATCAGTGTTGCTTCCTAAAGCTTTTGATATGAATCAGAAGGTCATCATCTGTTTACTCAAGGGAAGAAATCCAGTTACAGAAGCTGTAGGAGTTTAATAGTCAACTTGAGAAACTGATGTTTCCAGTCCTGACTATCTAATTTCTTTTACTTCCTCTCACTACCTGAAGGCACAGCAGCCCCACATTTAAATAGCACCTTACTGAACATCTTTAAGTCTGGAAAACTGGACAGTCAATGAGGAAAAAGAAATTTGACTTTATTCCTAATTTATTTCTAAAGACCACAATCTGGATTTCTGACAAATGAAGAGTTTATAATAATTCATATGTTGCTGACGTTATGCCAAACTTCTGCTTTGTGCCAAGGTATTATTTTAGTTTGTCGTTTGTTGTGGAAGCCACAGATAAATTAAATTTAAAAACTCCATTTCACTGCACTTTACTGCTTTAGGATAAAATATACCTGCTGACATATTTACATTCATCTACTGTCCTCATTTAGTCTAAATTAATAATTCCTCCTCAAACATTTTAAATTGGACCTGTGGTTCTGCTTTGGCTGCCAAAACGTTGTCATTTTTTAATGTTACATCAACAAAAATGTTTTAATGTTGCAAAACTCTAAAAGTATCAAATTATTCTCTAAAAATGACCAAAGTAAACCTAAACTAAAACGATGTTTGCAGCTGAACAAAATGCAAAATCTACAGCTTATTTATCTTATTAATGTTTAAGTATTAAATATGTAACTAAACAAAGATACATGTAAACAAAAGAGATTACAAAGAAATGAGAGAATTTATCCCAAGTTTCTGGACTAAGTTGCAAAGGTTCTGTTTATTTCTAGAGGTAATAATAGTAATAAACTGTGTTGACTCTTATTTTCCACTTAATTTCTCAGGTTTCATGTTTTGCTCTAATACCTTTCCATGAATAAATGGTTTAATCTGCAGGAGTGGAGCAGAGGTAGAACCTCTAACTTAACCAAACACAGTCGTGTTTGGACACAGAAAATGTTCCTGTCGGTTCTTCAGTCTCCGCCTCGACTCAAAAGCTGAAATTATACACTGCTTCTTATTAAAATGTGCGATTTTGAGCCTTAATTTATACATATGCATGTATTTAAGCTCTAAATATGCAGACGGACGGCGCTGAGAAACTGGAGAAGGAAATCCTATTATAGCCTACCTGTGAGATGTAGAGTGGTAAGCCCTCTGACTCCCTGCAGAATGGGCCCACAGAGACAAAAGGCATCAGCGCTAAATGACTGAGGTGATTTTAATCATATGCGCCCAAAGAAAGAGAGATTTAAGAAAAAATAACATCTGAAAACCAATTCAGCGAACAAAGGCCTGAGTGTTCCCTTGTGACGGGATCGAAGAGGAGAAGAAGTCGAGTGAAAGAATGAAAGGCAGAAAAATGGGATTTTATCGCGGTTTTGAGTCGTTGAACTAAAGGTTGGGGTTCAGAGACGAGACGAGGACGGGAGGGAGGGGAATTAAAAGCCCCCTTTTAGTCAGCCGGGATATTTAATTTCTATCTCTTCCACAAACCCAGTGTTCATCATTTTCCTGTCTGTTCCCACTCTCTCCTCTTTCCCAGATCTGTCGTTTACAAAATGGCTGCTGAGTTGGAGGATGATGCTCAATTTGTAGAGCATCTAAGACGTGAAAGAGGCAGTGAGGGGTGCTGCTCAGGTTTCCCTAATGGCTGCGCTGGGATCAGCCCCTGCTCTGATTGACCCGTTAAATGATTTTCTGGGCTCAGGGCCCAGCAGGACTCGCTGACAGCCCAACAACACGAGGAGAGACGAAGTGCTGTCCAGGCAGAACGGCTAATGAAGGGGGAAATGGACGGGTACTGGTTGGTATGGTTCTCAGGTTGGACAGGAAGATGCTTGATGTGTCCTCAATGAGACACATTGGTGTTTTAGGGTTCATTCCTACCAGTCCAGTCCAGTCCACTTTAATCCAACTCCAGTCCATTTCTCTGGAAAGTCCGGTTCGTTTGTTGAGGTGTGAATGCTTAGCAAACTGGTCCGTCTACAAACCTTTGGGTTCGGTTGACGCGAACTCTGGTTTGGTTTGAATGTGAAAGCCAGTTGGACCGGAGACCACTGCAAAAGCAGGAAGTGGACTACAGGGCAGGGCATTCTGGGTAAATGCAACCAAAGCTAACGTGCTAGCCTAGCGCTAGCAGTGGAAACGGCTCCTGGTCTTTAGCCGAAGACTAAAGAGAAATCCTCCAACACTAAAATCTGATGCCTCCATCTTGTTTCCATCTGGTGAAGAAGGAAGTTGCTCTCAGTGTCTTCAGAGGTTTTCGTGTCGTTTCCTTCAGTGGTTCTTGGTGCAGCGCCCCCACAGGCCAGGAGAGGAACAGGTTGGTCAGAGGGTTTGGCTGGTTTGACTCAGAGCAGAGACAAAGAGACCCCACTCTACTGAACTATCAGGTGGGAAAACACCCAAAGTTACTAAATGAATGTAATGGCTTTCTGTGGACGGTGGGATTTTATGCTGAAGTCGTTTACCTGAACCAGCCATTTTAAGTCCACTATAGAGAAAAGTAGTAGTGTCATCTATCAAGATGGCTGCTACTGTTTTATTTTGTACTGAAAGTTTTCTGTTTTATAAGTCAGTTTGTGAAGGCATCAGTTCACAAGGAGCCTAATAAAATACATTTAGAGACAAAACTGGAAACTTTGTCCTTCCAGTCAACTTTCCATTAATAACCTTTAATACGTCACTCAGGATACGTCTGAAGTCTTCCCTATTATTTCCTTTCTCCTAGGAGTTTTTACTAAAATAAATAATTTTTATGTATTGAAATGTATTCAGATGTACATCTACCTGTTTAGGTAAAACTGGCTCACAAAACGTTTATTATAAAGCCGTAAAACGGGGTCAAAGGTCAGACGATTACTTTGAACATGGCTGTCAAAGAGGAATACTTAATAAGTTCACATCTCACACGTCCAGAGCTGATTGTGTTCATCCAAAAGGCCGTGTATAAAGGGAGGTTGGAACTACATAACCATTCATCAGGGCTTTTACGATCGCCTTTTCCAGTAGCCCTGTTTCAGACGCACTAAAATTCAACCCCCGAAACCAAAATCCCATTAATCTTGTTTAAAGCACTATTTAGAGCAAATGTAGGTTGGCTTTCAGCCCATGTGGAAGGCGTCTATGGAGCCTGATTGAGCGGGAGCTGAGAGGAGGAGCAGCGGACGCTCCGTTACGGAGCTGCAGACTGATGAAGGTGCATTAACTTTTTTCATTAGTCTTTATTCATGCTCTTTTACAAGGTCAGTGCAAAATGAAGTTGAAATGTGCACCTCCTCCAGCGATCAGCCTTCTCAGTTCAGAAACATTTCTTTTAAGCAGGAAATTGTGGGTGTGGAGATGAGAAACAGAAAAGGCCCTCGCAGACCTGCAGGTTTTTTTTCTTCTTTTGCTTCTGCTAAAATTCATACAATTCATGATGTTGATAATGTGAAGAGTGCTCACTTAATTAAACTTGTGCAGGCAGTGCAAAGTTTAAAAAGGAAAAAATATGCACTCATGTAATGCCGTGAAAGTGGGCAAATTATCAAATACAAATTAATTAGTGTTTTGAATCCAAGTTGGGAGCAATGAATTGCATTGGAAAATTAAAAAGATATGGCTGGCTCCTCACTCTGGCTGTGTCAGTATGGAATTTATTACCAAAAAGTTCAAAAACAAAAAAGACACTACATACACAGCTACGCTCTAATTTCATGATTTTAATAATAGTTATCCCTTTAGGACAATGCTACAGAGTTCTAATTAAAATAAATATGGAACTGGAGACGAATGAAACAGATAGACATCATGTTTGGAGTACAAAGCTGGGTGGCGCCGCAGGGAGCGCACGGCTTCGGTCGTTTCACTCCGACCATGTTTAAAGGGCCGGTACCAGCTTTTCCTATAAGTATCAAAACCATGAGGCAAAGAAAAATGATCTGCTTTTGGTTAGTTATGAGCAGATAATTAATTATAAAAGCACATTTTGGTTACAAAAATCCTTGATATAATATTAATAATTATTAATGTATATCAATATATATCATTAATTTGTGCAGCATTTTTTCTTGACGTTTCTTTTAAACAGGTTGAAAAAGAACATAAGTTGTTTGAGGAACTCATCAGGTAACTACAAGCTTTGTTTCTGCAGATGCTTTTAATGTTGATTATCCAAACAAAACGTTACCAGATCATGCAGCCGTCCCTAAACCATCCTCTGTAACTTGAGAAGTTCTGGGTAGGATGTATTTACAGACCTGTTTTTCCATCTTAATATGTATATATGTTGTTGTACAGTTTTTGTTAATTTCTGCTCTGAAGGTGTGGTTCTTTAAGACAATGGCTTTTCTTCTAGTCTATTGTCTAGTATAGTTGACAATTACTTTAATAATTGATTCATCTTAATTAATGGTTTCATCCTTAGTCTGGTCAAACGTTTTGTTGGGAGGATTTTGCTGCTGCATGCCTCTGAACTTGGGGGTAAAAATGCTGGTCAGAACAGGAGCATAAATTAGAACTTTCACTTTATGAACTTTTACTTTTTGGTTCAAGCTGAAGACTTCATTTTCTCCTTTCATAACTCATTAAACTAAACATATTCTTATCACTCCTACGACTTTCGTCAGCCTTCCACTCATTTTATTTTGTGTGTTTTGTTTTCCGATGAAGTAAGTTGAGATTATTAGGAAGGTAAATGTCAGCCTTGACCACAGCGGAGCATTTGAGGTCAGCATGAACAATCACTGTAAATCACCAACCAGAGAGAAGCAGAGGGTATTTCCACCAGTGAAACCCGACTCTGTTCAGTCTGCACCAAGACAAACCGCTGAACGTGATGCGTGCATCATCTTTGATGATTTACACAGAAAAATGATAAAGCACAAGCAGATTCACATCTTTATACTCTGTTGTCTCTATCTCGTATTTTTTAGCGAGAGCTCTCGGGCCGGAGAACCTGGGTGGTGGAGCAGCTGATAGAGGAGAATATTTAATTTGCTCATAAAACACAAAATGGATAAAAAATCAGGCATTCAGGAGAACTAAAGAGCTCAGAGTCTTTTCAGGCCACATGATAAACATCAGAATAAAAAGTCAAATAAAACAAAATTTACAAGAAGCAATCGAAATTGTGTGGCGTTTGAAACTGACATCAATTTTAAAGGTTTTCTAAAAGAATTCATGTCACTAGTGGCTAGACGAGCTGGAGGCTGGTTACTGCAAAGTCAGGCACTTTGTACTTTAGCATCGCCTGACTAATTTCTGTTCTGCACAATAAGTAAAAGTTGTAACATGATATCAGAATACTGAGCAAAAAATGTTTTGAAAAACTTTGGCAATCAGTGGCTAAATTCACAAATACATCAAGAGAGATAGAATAAAATAAAATAAAAAATCACATTAAATGTAGTCAAGATTGTGTTTTATAAAAAGATGAAGGCAGTATTTGAAAAATTAATTTGTATTTTTCAAAAAATTAGTTTTATTAGTTTCATAATTTCAGTGGAGGATCAATCATTTGGAGACGACTTGACCTCGAGATCGGAGGATAACTCATTTATTGGTTTTGTTTACTGGAGGCAGAAACGCATGAAGGTAGACGAGGGTCTGCAGGATGCAGGTCAGGAAAGATTCACCGTTTTACAATTTCCAAGTTTGTCTTTACTCAACCCTCCCTCCATCGTGCCCCCCGCCCCGTCCTCTGGGGCGGCTTGGCGTGCGCCGGCACCCAGCTGAAACGCATATAATTCCAGCTCCGAGATGAACGCCGCCGATACGGCAGGAAGGGGGAATACGGCAAGATAATTAGGGGTGATACTCATGATTGTGAGCGCGGCGGTGTGAAAAGGTGGGCCGTGAGATAAAACGCTCATCAGAGAGGCGGCGAAGAGAGTGCTGGATAAACAAACGCACTGCAGAGGGGGAACAAGAGTGGGAGAAAGGCAAGGTTAGAGGCAGCCGGATTAAGGTTACGCTTGGCATAGTGACGGATCGGGAAGAATGTGTGGTGATGCCGACTGCAGCGGGGTCAACGTGCTGGCGCTATCGGCACACAATCTGCAGCCATGACACTCTGCAGCGCGCCGAAGCCTGGATTTACATTCCTTCTCCACGCTGATAGGATCGCTCTGTTCCTCACATTGAAAGTGATGAAGCAGTCACAAAATGATTTTAATTTTCACGTCTGAGCAAAAAGTGAAAGTTGGGCGCAGCAGGAGGGAGGTGAGGAGAGCCTCCAGGTTCTCTGCTGCAGCTTGATTTCCTCTGTTGTTCAGCAGGGAGGCCGTTGAGGCTGCGCCGCCGCAGCAGCAGCGCTGTTCATGGCGAAAGGCTGCAGCAGATAAGGGCATGTCAGAGCCGTGGCCTTGTTTGATACGTGAGACGCCGCCCCGTGTCCACTCGCTCAGGTGTACATGCATGTGGCCACAGCAGCAGGAACAGCGATTTTTATCATCCTCTGCTTTCTGTCCTTCATTCTCTCCCTCCATGTCGCAGTCGTACTCTTTTCCTCCTTCGTGCAGAGACGGGCGATAAGAGACACAGATAGCACTTTATGGCATGAGTGATAAGGAGACACCACTCATGCGTCCCATCAGGGGAAAAACAGCCAAACCCAAATGAAGGCGGCCTTATCGCAGACATCTGACACTTAATGCAAGTCCATTTTGAAGTAATATGCGCTTCTAATGGATTTGAGATTTCTGGGGCTTTTGAGTTTATTGATTCATTTCACACACTTTGTCCTCTGAAGGATATTGCAGGCCAGCTCCAAATGTGTGCAGATGGTGCAGATAGCGGCGTTATGAAGAACCTGCTTGTTTTTTGCTGCGGCGAACCTCAAAAATCCTCAAAGATCAGACGCGTCGAGTCAGTTTGGTGAGTTTGTACAAGATGTTTGTGTGACCACTTGTGAATTATCTGATTCGTGTTTCCTGTTGCACAATTTTCTCTCAATATCTAAATCTTTCCATTTACAAGAAAGACGAAACAAAAATCCCCAAAACATGAAGCTGCCTCTGACTTTAATGTTGATTTTTGATTTCCTGTCCAACACTGCGCTTTCTCTTCTTGCTGCAACGGCTCCATTTTTCAGCTGAGAACATTATTCCTCCCTGAACGCATTTCTGCAGATAATAATAATCATAAAAAAACAAATGAATTCATCAAGCTGTCTCTAAATAAATGCCACTGTCACCAGGTTTTGAGGAGCGTGGCAGCAGCGTGATGCCGAGTTGATTAAAAGCCGGCCAGCTCTCTGCCATCCCTCCCTGCAGATGCATTCATTCATCTTAGTGACGAGGGAATATGAGTGAGATCCCAATCGTTGCTCAAGGTGCTTTATTGAGCCGTTTTGCGTGTTTTTAGGGAGAGGCTGCTCGACTGTTAGCTTTCAGGAATAAGTGATGGTTCTGCCACCGCTACACATCAGAGATGTAACGGTTATTAATCATCAGGCTGCTCTGGGTTCGGCTCTATATTCAGTGACCTGACAAAGATGGCGGCAGCTTTCAGATCAACCATTGAGGAGACATTTGTTTCAAACCTCCAGAAGGGTCCACACTCCTTCAACTTTTTCATTTTATATCATGAGGGAAAACTAATCTTCTTTTTTGTTTTGAGAAAATATCTGAATACTGAGAGAAAAACTTGGCAAATCAGTAGCTAAATGTACTTACATATAAATTCACCATTTTCCAATTTTCAGCTTCATAGTCAGCCCTCCTGAGTCTGAACTTTGTAGAACTAAAGTTTAGTCAGATTTGTTGCCAGTTGGATTTAGATCTTTACTTTGACTAGGCCACTCTGATCAATGCTCTCCTTGGTTTAGACCAGTGGTCTCCAAATTTTTTCACTGGGGCCAAAACGGTCAAATTGAAAGTAGATGAGGAAAAAAAACATGTTTATATTTTTTCTTCTACTGGAAAATGTTTTCCTTTTTACCTGGACAACAGTAAACAGAACCGTATATTTGAATAAAATAAAAGATGCCGGTCATTGTAGATCTAAAATATAGAATCTGCAAACCACGTGCTAAATGTTGATGTTTTTTTCTGTCTTTGGATATTCTTCGGGGATTTGAGGGATTTGAGATGCTCGTTGTTTCATGAAGAAGAGTTTACCAGATCTGCTCTGCCTGACACTTTGACAGACCTTGAGAAGACGTCGACTTGGATCCTTTTGACTGAAAACTTCAAGACTTTTTTTGAGCTGGAAAACAAAATTTGTGCCACAATCACTTTGAGGCCTGAAAATGTCCCCTAGACCACATTTTGGACCACATTGTTTAGACTGATGGCTGATCTGTATCAATCAAACAGATTTTGGTTGAAATGGGACAGAATGTGTTGAAGAGTTGTGAATATTTTAGCTTTAAAGAGCAGAAACAGGCGGAAGTTGTTCCTCTTGCTGCTTATTTTCCCAGCCAGCAGTGACTCCTTTCTGTCGGCGTGGAACCAGCATCCATGCGCTGCTCATGTACCTGAGCTTTTATGTTGTTTGTTGCACAGCAGCTCGTTTCAAAGCAGCGCCTGCTGCCTGATGACGGGAAACTCAGAGACAGATGTGAGGAGACAAACCTCTCCAGACGTTATCTGCCTGCGATCCAAACCCCGGACAGTTGGATAAACAAGTTCCTTTCTCCAAATTGTGTTTGGAGAGGGAACGGTGCCCGCCGCGCAGCCGAGGGTCCGGGCTCGCTCGGCTCGGGGAGTCCACTTTGTGCAGAGCAGCAGGCGGATATGAAGAGCAGATGTGGTTTCTCCAGACGGAGAGCTGGAGCGCAGCTTCCACACGCTTTCTAACCATTCCTCTTTTTTCTGCCTTTCTTTTGAGATTTGAACTGAGAGCTTAAAGGGAGCAGGGCCAGCTTTCTGCAGCCAGCAGGGACTCTGAGAGGGCACTTAGAGCCCCTAGTGGCCAGCTGCAGAATAACACCACAGAGAAATGAACCCATCCAGTTTGGAGCAATGAGAAAGTTTCCAGCTTCCTTTCTTCACTTGTTCTTAACTTTGAAAATTCACAGAACTGAAGCAGTTAAGAATCTCTCCCACTTTTATAATTAGCAGACACCATCTTTTCTCTGTGCTTAATTAGAAAAGGTTTTCTGTCCATTTGCCAGCTTTTGTTTCTCAGGACTGTCACCAATCCCCTCAGAGACACCAAAGCTCCAGCTTCTTCCCTTCCTCCCACTTCTCATTTCAACTTTCCCCCTCTTTTTTTTTTTTTTTTTTTAGAAATAATGCTGATTTTTATCTTGGTCATAATTGCGGTATAATTATGGGAGGTAATTCTCCCATGGTGCGTGGCCAGGTCCGCTGTCGTAGCGTGAACAGAATCTGCTCGGAGGTTAAACTCCTGATTTGAAATTGAGAGGCAGAGCGATGCGCGGATCGGAGAACAAGGACAATTGGTTAACGGGCTGAATTAGCGCGTTCGACCTTCAAGTTCTTGTTTCCTAATTTCTGTGGAAAATAAAGAGTTCTCCTGAGGAAACGCTGTGTTTGCCTATATGCTAATGCAACAACTGGAGCTGCAGCTCAGGTTGATTTGATCGTTTTTAGAGCATTAAAACATCGATGAACCTCAACTCAGATCATATTTTTATGTTTTGTGAATTTTCTTGAGTGTTTTGATTCTGAGAGTCCATAAACATCGAAGCCTAAAGCCGTTTGTCTCATTGCATAATGTAAAGAAATTACACCAGGGCCGGATTTACAAGGACTTGGGGCCCTGGGCTGTAGCCAGATTTGGCCCCCAATCCACTAAAGAAAAATACTTTTACTAATACGATTTACAGAACATTAATAGATAGACCTGCATGTCAGCAGGTATGAGCTGAGGCTCCATGTTTTACCAAAAATATTTACTATAACTTCATTTTTAAATTCTTGAGTATTGTTTATACTCATAAAAATCCTAAAATATCCGTACAGTTTACTTAATATGGGCCTGTTAGTTTGATTTAAAGTTCAATGTTTGCCAAACACGTATTTAAACACTAAAATAAGCAGGCCACACCAAAGCAAAGCAAGAACACAAACACTGAAGAGCCGCCTGCCGTGTTTCAGTCAGACGCTCCTCTTATGGAAAACTATTTCTTATTTATTCTCGGCATTGTTTTCGCTAAGTAAATACGCCAGTAAATACCATAACGGATTACCATATGCTTAATAAACATGTCTAGCTTGGTAAACTAGCCAACTAGTGATCAGAGCTGGGTAACTAATGCAGTCGGTCTGGTTTGTTTTTCCATTTTTTCTTTGATTGAACCGTAAACCGCTGGTCTACCATCGGCCCTCTGGGTAACTGAATAAACTAAACTACATGTTGGAGCAGCTTTTGAGAATTTGTAAGTCGAGCTCGATCCCAGTGTGTTAAGTGCTTCTGAAAATGGTTATTTTTAAATATATTTTTAATCGTGCTACAGTTGGAATCCATAGAAGGAACCAGATTTCAAAGGTTTTATGGAATATTTGAGTTTCTTGTTGCTGTAACGTCCAGTTGGCTCGTAGCGGCAGAAAACCCTCCACTTGTTTCTGACTGTAGTTCTCAGTTTAATGTTTGGATCTATATAAAGTTTTACTGCCAGGAAAATATTGAAGTTTTTGTCTCAGATAATTTTTCGTGAATAACTTCATCAACTCCAGCCTGGAGAATCAGCCGTAAACCGACCTGATCGTTGTGTTGGTCGTAACGTGGTCATGACATTTCTTCATTAAAATGTAAGATATAAGCAGAAATAAACTCTGTAAATGCATCACTTTTTGTAATAAATCCTGTTGTGTGCTGTTGTTGTTGATGATTATTGTGGTTTATTGAGGTTTATGCCTATCTTTACAAACCAGTAAGTGTTGAGGGTGCTACATCCGATCCGCTGGTTATGAAAGTCAAACCTCTTTAATCTGGTTATGGTAAGCAGTTTGAGATGAATTAAAACTTTTCTGTTTGAGTTGTATGGAGCCGGAGGAATGATCAGTAGCTCCTCATCATAATTGATAAATGAAGACATGAATGTGGAGAGTTAATGGGTGAAATGTTGGTTCTGAAGGCAGGTGACTTTGGGAGCGTTCTGCTGGCACCTGCTCAGCGTTTAGAGGCTCGGCTGAAGCTGCGGTCGTTCGGGGCGAGTAAGTGTGACAGGCTGGAGGAAAGGTTGCCCGTTGCTGTCATGGTGGCCAGGCATTGTTTGCACAGAGCCGTGTGGGGGGGCGAAGGGATGACCACGCAGCAGCATGGAGGGGCACAGACGAGTCGGAGGGCGAAACCACAGCCAGCTGTACCGCGACCTTCTGCAGGGGCGCCGAAACCATCCAGAGAGGTCGGAAAACTAGTGCAACCGACTCCTGGCTGTGTGGGTTTCTGGGCCTGTTTTTCTTTTTTGATTTGTTTTTAACACAGTGACTGTGAAAGAACCCTGCTGTCAATGAATCTGCCCCTTCAGAAACTTTCTCCGTATTGGTGACTGCGCAGTTCTTAGAGAGGCTTTTGATGGCGTCCCTGAAACGGAACATTAATCATTCAGAGAGACGAAACAGAAGGAGCACCTTCTGCGAATCTTACAGCACCGTCCTCTCGCTATGACTGTCGGCCCGAGTGTGTGCTGCCGGGGCCGACGCTGCGCAGGTGTGTGTGAAGGAGGAAGCAAAGGTGAGTTTTCTCCCTCTTGTGTTTTCTGTTTGTTCTGAGAAGTTTTCTGTGATCCCACAGCGACTACGTGTGATGAATTATTCTGCTTAGCTTGCCACAAAAAGCGTTCCCCTCCCCCTCAACCGCACGCTGCGCCTCTTTGATCGCATGCCCACTGTGGGTGATCCGGTGCATTAGCAACAAGTTAGGAGAAAAATGACAGTGTGAAAGTCATCAAAGTTTGCACCTCATTATTTTCCTCATTTTCTTTCAGTCCCTCCACAATCACCTGTAATTTAACATTTTGGCTGCTGAACTGTGTTGGAGTTGGTGTAAAAATCAGATTTGGAGGCCAGAGGTGATCATTTATTTGGATTTTGTGAACGCTGAGGAGTTTTCTGTAACCTACTTTGGGAATGAGCCTCCCTCCAACTGTTTCTGCTCCGGATTTCTCCTTCAGAATGACACGAGCTCAGCGCCTGCAGAGCTGGAGAGCTATCTTTCTACGTTGTGTAATTAGAAATGCAAAGGTAAGCCTGGGGTAGTTAATAATTCAATCTGAGAGAGAGAAGTAACACAAAGCTTTTGTTTCAGGAAGCATCTCTCAAGAAAACTTTAAATTAGAAAAATTAAAGCAATAAATATGCCCCTTGTTGTTTGTGTGCGTTTCAGAAATCCCGGCCTGAAGCTGCGGTTAAATCTGCAGAGGTCGACGGCAGGCTCCAGTTTCTCTGCAAACTTGTAATAGTTGATCCTCGGTGTTGTGTGTGCAGTTAGCTCCGTGTTTCCTTCTCGCTGAGCGGCGTTTCGGAGGCCAGGTGTTGTCTGGAGAGAAAACGCATGAGGGCAGGAAATCCCTGGTGACCTAGTTTTACCAGAGAGAAAGTGATGAAGAACGCAGAGGAAGTCATCGTCATTCATGTCGTGCTCAGAGTATCCTTCACAAAACAAAACCAGTTTAAATAAAAATTAACCTCTGATTTTAAATATTTTAGGTGCATTAAAATCACAGAAAAAATAACTTAATGATAATATTTGATATAAACTTTAACTATTAGAAATTCAGATAAAGTTGAATCACTGTAAAACAAGACGATTAAATTATGTTCCCTGACATTTATTTCTACTTAAAATGACTGAAGTCACACTCAGGTGAAGAGAACATGAGAACATCGTTACACTGCAAATCAGACGAGGTTTGATCTGAGATCCAAAGATCTGCTTCTAATTCAAACTGTCACTTAAGTTTTGTTGCTTTGTGAAACTAAACAGCAGAGTTTCTGCTTCATGTAGCCATTGGATCTGATTGTTTATAAAAACTAAATATGAGAGTTGCAAAATTACTTTATAGGGTTAGAAAACTGTGAAAGCAAAACTGTGAAACTTCCAAGTACAAATTTAAGACTGGATTGATGAATGTCATGTCAATCAAAATTTAATCCAATTTATTCACAGCCCTGGAGCCTGAATTTCAAGGACAAAATGTATAAAACTGAAACATGGACCACAGAGGCCTTCAGGAAGGAGAATGTAGCAACTTTTAAATCTCAAACATTTAAGATTTGATGATGTAGAAAATGAAAACTAGAGGATAATAGAAACATCTGCTGACTAACCAGGTCTGATGGTTTCCAGCAGGTTTACCCTGAAAGCTGCAACATCCTAAAAAAGGACTGAAAAACCTAAAATGTCTTAATGGACCCTCAGCAGGTTCTTGCTACTCTCTATATTAAAGTTCATGTTATTAGTTGGTCAGAATATAAATTAATATCAATGATTGAAAGCATGGAGGTGGAAGTGTCATGGTTTGACACAGGAATTTTAATTAGTAACACGGGGAGTTTGTAAAATAAATGAATAAATAAAAATGAAGCAGAACGGCAACGTGACTCAAAACGAGCCAGGAAATCCAGCAAGAACTGGAAAGCCGTGGGCCTAGTCAAAGCCCAGATCGTGGTCTCATTAGGTTGTGGTGCAAGATTTGAATTTTGCTGAAAATGCAATAAACCTCTGAAACGTTTCAACGCTGATGGTGAGGAGATAAAGTCGTTTCTGCAGCTATTAGAAGTTAGTTTGAAATACTTTGGATTTTCAGTCAAATCTGGTTAATTTTTAATGATTACCTGTAATTTAAAAAATTAGTCAAATAAAATAATGGGCCATGTGAATCCAGATGCCTCAGAAATTATAAATACATTTTGAATTTAAACTGTGTGTCTGTTCTCTTGAATTTTTAAATATAAGTCTTCACATACTAGTAAAAAAATTATAACATTTATAACCAGAGCAAATAGAAAATGTCATCAGCACGTTATATTCTCCTTGTCAAAGTTAAATAAATGCCCTGATTTCATTTAATATCTTTTAGCTTCATGAAGCAGCATGCGGTCGCAGAAACAAACTGAAACCGGTTTCACACCTTCAGACGTCGCTGTTTTCACTGGGCGGCTTTTCTCTTCAAATGGAACAATTTGGCTAAATTTTTCTGTCAGGCTAAAACATTAAATTTTTATATTTTTAAATAGAAAAAAGGTTAAATTCAGACTATATTTTATCTTAAAAATAATCAAGGTAAACTCATCCTTACCCAACTTGCTAAAACAAAGTTACAAAGCAGAAAGTTTAAAAGGTTTTTTCTTTTTAATGTTTATTTTTGTTTCCTTCAGATCTAATCACACGGGATTCGCTGTTTTCTGTTATTTTTTTCTTTATTTTTTTTGCTCCACTGAGCTGCCGGTAAAAATGGTGTCATCTGAAAAATAAACTACGTCAAAGCCCACACATGCTAGAAAAAGGGGGTAGATTTTGCACGTCCTCGGAGGAATCCAAACAAAACAAACATTGCTGATGAAGCACGTAGGGCAGCATACGCAGCACAACTGATAAGGGAGATTAAAACGTCTTTGAAGGTTTCATTTATAATGCTGCCTACGCAGAGCTGTTTTAGGTCACAGGGCACCAGCATTCAGGCCAGTAGTAAAACACAAGAGTCTTTTAGGCCAAAGCAGACATTTCTCTCTCAAATCGGTTAAATGTGCATGCTTCTGCAGCAGCTCTTCATTTCTTTGTTCATCACCTTGGCTTTCTATCACTTGTTGCTAGCAGAAGCATTTCCTCTTTGGGTTTATTACCGCTTCACACCTTTTTTTAATATAATTTTTTCTTGCCAAAGCCACACCGACAATCTTTTGATACAAATTTGATAAAAGACGGAAGCGATACTGGGGTTACACCTTGCGCTCTGACATGAATGTTTAATAATTATTTAAGTTGGTTGTTACAACACACACCTCCTCTCTACCCTGTCAGGCATCTGGAAGGACACCAAAACCTGGAGATGCATATCTGACGCCCGGCCCGGTCTGTGAGATGACCCGGTCCGGTGTGAGAATAGAACCAGAGCAACTAGAGAAACTCATTGGATCGTTTAGTATTCACTTTCAGTCTTTTCTGGGGAAAAACCAGGAGCAAAAGCCACGCGTCTCCCTCCCTACCTCCTGACACGGCACTGGTTTCACATCAGCCGTGTGGAAATCGTTTATTCACTATTATCAAAATGTGGTTGCACTGGTTGGATCTTCATCTGCGCGTTTAGCGATTTCTCAGGGCTCCACTTGTTTTTTTCTGTGCTTTTTTCTCTGCCATCTTCTGACAGACTGCGGTTCGCTACAGCTCAGCCCTGTGCGCTCACTTTGCACGCTTTTATTGGGACTGTTACTGCACAGCTCATCAGGACGGTTCATTCACATTCAAAATACTCAAAATATAATATGAATTTCTCTAAAATTGTACAGAAAAGTGAAGGTAAAACAAAAATAGAGATAAAACATGGAAATTTAATTTCTGAGAAAAACCAGGAGGGAAAAAAATTCTGCATTCGTTTTGGTGAGGTTAAGTTTTCTCATGCCAACTGCTTGCACAAGTGGTTGCAGATACAGTATGGTAAGTGGGTTTTTGCTTCTTACAACTATTGGTTATTGAGAGTGAGAGTGTGTGAGAAGACTCGGTAAGTGGAAGATGATCAGCAGATAAGAGATGGGCCTGATGAGGGGCTCGATCGTGAGATAGCAGTTTGCGGTCTAATGCGACTTCACGCCGGGCCAGACTGAATTTCTGCGCAACACAACAGGAAAAACACTTTTTTGTTCTCCTCTCTTGTCTTAAAATGTCACCGCTTCAATAAATAAATAAATTTAAGGTGAAGATCCAGATTTGTGCAGCTGCAGGCAGTCGACGCGCTGCGCATGCAGGACTGCGTTCCTCTGCCAGATAATTAAGGGTGAAAAATCCTTGTCATTGCAGGAGGAGGGGGCTCTTTAGGTACCAATTCACCCTGATGAATAAAACCCTAATTAATCCACTTAATCTGCTGCATGAGATTATTCCTATTTCCACAACCATGCACTGTACACCGCCTGTCCTGAATAATAAAGAGGTCCAGGAAATCTCTCCATACGTAAAAATATAAAGGAGGACATTTCTCCCCCAAACTTGTGTGATAAGGTTTTGATCTCTCCATTATTTTCTGCTCCAGTGTCGTAAAATGGCTGCAGTGAAGGGCAGAAGATCAGCAGTGATGGTGGAGGAGTTGGAGGACGTTGCTGCGGCATCGTGCTGCCCTCCAACGTAAGCCTGCAGCCATTTTTCACTGCAGCTGTAAACATGACGAGCTGCTCTGATTTAAGAGCAGAAACGGCTTTTCTAAGGTTACAGAAAAAATGTTTCACCAAACACTCAATAATTCTGTTACACTGGGATAAATTCCAAAAATCTGCAGAAAACCCCAAACCCAGCACACAAGTGCATTCCAGGTATGAAATAGTGAGTAATTGTGGTGATTTTTTGAGCGGTAGAGGATTCATAGAAACCCAGCGTGCTGCTGCTGCTGCTGCTGCTGCGTCGGCCGCCTCCTCACTGCTTAGTCAGAGCAGAGACCTGCTCAGGCAGCTGCTGCCGCTGTGAATGTGTGCAGTTGTTTTAGGTTACAGCCGGCCGCTCGCCTGCCGCCGCGCTCGGGCCTCCGGACCGCCCGCTCCTGTCATCGGGCGCCATTATGGGGTTCCTTCAAGTCTGTCCCTGCAACACGCAGAGAGACGCGCAGCAGTGTTGAATTCAGCCTGTTTACGGGGAGCGGAGGAGCGCTGCAGCTCCACTCACTGCACATTAAATCTGAACTTCACGTCCAGCGAGCGGCTCACGACTCGTCACCCAGTCGCATCAGGCCGGCCGTGTTTATTGATAGTTTTATACCAGTGAATTATTAGAAAGGATGGCGGAGGCGATATGAGTCCGACCGAGTTTAATCACTCATTATAATCCAGGCAGGATAAAATATTCACAGAGCGACCGGCCTGGTAAAGACCTTATCACCCTGAATCCGGGAAATCGATATTCACACTGCATCTGATAAGCAAATATCTATGAAAAAGGATGGCTGTTTGAAATGCTGCACACAACCTTTAGAAAGAAGAACATTTTAATTAAATACAAAATATATCAAGATGGAGTCAATAAAAAGATGGTAGAACAGGATAAAAGTATATTTTCCGATTAGTTGGCCAGATAATGGGAGCCATTAAGAAAGTCCATTTTAAACACCAATATGAGAACGCAGCTGCTGCGTGTTTTCACCAAGTGTAGATGTTCATGCCTGCAGAGCAACGGATCTTATCAGTGCAGTGTAAACATATTTTGTGTGTTTTTCCTTTGCTGCGGTGCTGATAAAGAGATGGGCGACGGTCCAGCAGAAAGAGGCTCTCAGGTTACTGCCACCGTCACCAACACTTCTGCTGCAAACTCCACAACTTCTTTCTATTTCTGAGCTTTTTGTTGCACAGAAATCTGTTTAAAATGTTCCTCGTTTCTGCAGCTTTATCAAGTCTCATCTCCTGGAGAAAATATGCAGCTTTTCAGCAGAGTGACTAGAGATAACCAACATGTTTGAATACAAGGTGAGCTGTGTCTGCTGGAGCTCGTTTAAAAAAGAAGAATTTCTGTTGGAGGCACATAAAAAAATATGAACTCTCAAAATAAGCTAAAATATTAATTATTAATGCAATACTACTAAAGTAAAATTAACTTTAATGTGATGGCTCTGAACCAAAGTTACTAACAGATAATCTCAGGGTATCTTCAGTTTTTCTACATAAACTCATAATTAAAATTATTTAAATCACTGCTAATGTCTTTAGATATAAACTAATATTTGCTAAAACATTTTTTCTAATCAGTTTTTTTTCTATATCTTCCACAATTAAGCATCACATAGAAGAAAATTACACCCTTGTTCATTTATGTAAAAATTTTAAAGTAGAATTAAAATGTTGTCTTTTTGAAAACTTCATTAAATTTCCTACATTAGTTTTGCATCAAAATGAGAGTTTGGACTTTTTTTAAAGCTTCACTCGGGATAAAAATGTTGCAGAACTTTGGTCTGTTTGAAATTACAAACTAAAAAAATTAATAGTATAAATGTATTAGTGGCTGCTTTAGTTTGTTTCCTATTTTTTAAAGCTGAGTTCATGTAAACTGGAATATTTTCTAATATAGTGTTATAAATACATAATGACATCATCTGCATAAAACCTGATATTATCTACAAAAGTCAAATTTTCAGAAAATCCCAAAGAAATGAAAAATGATGTTTGTAAATAAAAAACCTTCATTTATTAAAGGAGTTAAATAAACATGACATGCTGAAGGGTAAACCAAACCTGGGTGTTTTTCTGTTGGTGGAGCCGCAGACATTAAAGCAGCAGAAGAAGAACAAAGTGAAATATTTCATGAGTTAATTGCTGTGATGTCGCACCTGTTTGAAGCGACTTTTCTGAAACCGTCTGCTCTGCAGGTGGTTTCTGACGCTGCAGAGCTGCACAAGCTACAACCCTCAGACAGCCGGGCGGCGTCAGAGCCACTGGGCTCACTCCAGCATGGCCGCCTCCAGCCAGTCCTCCCAGTAGCTACGCTAATGCACACACGTCGCCCTGAGAAACTGTGGCCTAATGTGAGCAAGTGAAGGATGTGAACATTTGGAGATTAACTTATTCTCCCCTTTCTGTCGCTTCATCTAATCTCTGCAATCAGATGTTTTTACTCTTTATTTTTCTCAGCTGTTAATGAGACAGAGTGACTGTGGACAGATAGCATCAGCTCACAGTGAAACAGTCCAAGTGCGTAAGCTGACAGGATGAAGCGACGCTGCGGCTGCTTTGGTCACTGCCAGGTGAGCGTTTGATCGGGCCGCATCAGGAACCGACTGCTTTCCTTCTGACTGCCGGTGTGAATCATCGAACAGGATTTAAGTCATTAATAAGGAGGAAATGTGGGAGTTTCCAACATTTCCACGTCTGAGTAAGCAGTCAGTGACGCAGCAGCTCGCATATCGCAGCATCGCAGCTCTGACAGCAGGAGTGTTGAGCGCTGGCGTGCGTTTGTGTGTGGATGCAGCAGCGTGTATCTTATCACCGCCGCAGATTAAGCTTCTGCCTGTGATAAGGTCCGGAGAGAGACTGGAGGACGGCCGGGTTTGAGGCCCAGATGGCCGATTACAGGGCCGGCCTTGGCTCTAACCCCCAACCCCAGCGGTGCGATAACTAACCCCCAACAGCGGGGGGCACCATTATCGCCGGGCTCCCTGGCCCTCCCATAAGCACTGGCGCTTTGATGCGCTGCAGGAGCGCCGAGTGCAACGACAAGCAGAATCAGAGTGAAGCATTTCTACCAGGAACCCAACATGACTGTGTCAGTGGCGGCCATGTTTGTTAGCCCTCTTGATGTGTTTTTAGCTACCGGAAAACATGGCTGCTCACCAAAAACCTGGCTTTGATATGCAGACGAATAATAATAATCTGTGTATGTTGGTAATTACAATAATACAATAAAGTACTGGAGCGAGACTAATGGTTTAGTTTCTGAAGTTGGAAGTCTAAAAACGTTGAGAAGTTGTACAATTCAAAGAAAATCTGCGATAAAGTCAGAATAAAGTCGTGGCTTTGTGAGGTTTCCTGCATGAAGCAGCAGTTGTAGCCTTTGAAATGATGAGTTTTACAAACAGGAACGGATCAAATGATCATCAGCAGAACTTTGAAACAATTGGATAAAAACTGATCTTCATTATTCTGTCCAAGCTTTTTGATTGAACATTTTCTTCACAGTTCTGAGTTTCATCTGGTTGTGTTGTCTTACTATCACCTCTTGTAACCAGTCTCTTTCATTCTCAAATACTCATCCACATTCTGCACATTTTAGATCATCATACTCAGCTGCACATTCCTTTGGACCAGAGTATCGATAACTACACCGTATCTATGTTTGTTCTTACCGTAATGCAAACTCCTGTTTTATAAATTGCATAACCTTATCTTTATGTCAATCATCTCGCTTTGATTTCCTGTCACCTTGCTTACTGTTGCACAGAAACCTTAAACCGTTGTGGAAGAAGATATTCTTATTATTCTGCTGTTATTATGACTTTATTCTTGTAATTTAAAATTTAAAAAATTCTGTCTAGCACTAATATTGTTGTATCGTATTAATAAAAAAAAAAAAATCTTGAACAGTTTCTGTACCGGTAGATGATGGGGTTGGAAAGTTTTATTCAGAGTTGGTAAATTAGCTGGTTTTATATTTTATTTTTATATAATAAATTACTCTAATTGATGTCAAATAAAAACATCTGTGTCCACTTTATCATTTTAAATATGTGAAAGATAACTTGTGCTTTTAATGTTGGACATTTAACCATGCAAATGAGACTAAAGTAAATTTTTGTTGAATGGAATTTAAAATATTTTTTGTCTGCATCTGGTTGTTGTTTTCTGGAGGAGTATTCCTCTAATTATAGTTGTTCCTTCATTAGTGCCACCTAGTGCTCACTGCCACCTGAAACAATCGATCCAATAATCCTGAGCACATTAAAATCCTGTTTCTTCTCAGGTTGCAGGACTTGCTCCTCCCTGACCCGGCGGTACCGACAGACCGGGCTCGTTGTGATCGCAGCGGATCTTAATTGGCTGCAGCGTTATCGGCCCGGCTTGATAAGCTGCTTTGTCTTGTCCGTTGTTAGCGAGTCGTTTCCGATCGGAGGGAGGGCTATTGGAGAATCCCAGATATCTGGACATGACTGAGTCTGGAAGAACGTTTCCAGATGGATAACCATCTGGTGAGACCCGACCGACACCAAGCACCGCTGGGTTAAGGTGTTGAGACTTGGAAACCACAGACAAATAAAAAACAAGCTAACGTGTCATCTGTTAGTGATGTATGCAAGTGGCAGCTGAGATAAGCACGAAGAACAATCACCACATCCTCGTCTGTGTATGAATGTGCCTATATGTGAAAGTCTATTAGTCACAGTTTCAAGGTATTCTGCATGATGGAGCAGCAGTATACCTTGTTCCTGCAGCTGTGATTCACATCATGCATCCAGCTAGATTTTCTTAGAAGAGCGAGACGTACGGCGGCCTGGGCAGTACACATTAAGTGGAGGAGGTGGTTGTCCCCGTATGCATGAGCTCTGTGAAGAGCAGACCGCTGATCAGAAGATCTTCACTTTCAGCCTGATAAACTTCAACTCATCGTAGCTATGCACCGGAAACGCTTCAGCTCTCTGTGAAAGTGCATAAAGACCGACTGACTGGCCTCCTCATTTAAAAAGATAATGAAACTAACATTTTTTAATCTGCTAAATTTGAGTTTTTGTTGAAGTGAAGCTTCTTGTTTTCTCCCAGCCTCCATTGTTGCGTTTCCTCCCGCTGAGCCCGGTTAGCAGGGCAGACGGTAAACATCGTCTGGACCTACTTCTCTCTCCTCTGGCATAAATTCACCACCGCTCACCAGGACAAGTTTTACTGGATGATACATTGTCCCAGTAATTATTGTGATAAACAATATTGTTGTTTGAGATCATTTTAAAGTAAAATATTAATAATAGCATAGTTCTCACAGACCATCACTCTTTAATTTTGTAAAGAACATTTAACACTGGAACTGGAAGATATTTTACATTTCTAAAATAAACCCAAAAACTAACAAACTAATAAAAAAACAAAAACCATAAATAAAACGGATTATGATGTCACTGTAGACAAAATTGTCCTTTAAAAATATTAATAATCAGATTGGAAATTATTAAGAGCATTTTAATTTAATGCCACTAAAGATTGATTATTGCAACAAGTTTACTTGCTGTAAAAATTGATTTTTAAAAATATGAAAATGTTTCTTTATTATTTATTACTTGTTCTGTAATTACATTGATTTGTAACTGGATATTTTTGTCTATTTTTATCGATCAGTTGTGATAGTAAAACAGTTTCTCAGTAGCTGTTTTACCAATTAGTTGTAACTTTTTTTAACGACTTTTTCCTTCTCCTTCAAGAAAGATATTTTGAATTCAGTGGAAACCCAACAATACGCACATTTTCCAGCCAATCCAGGAGTGCCGTCTTGGTTCATCCTGGTGCTGATTGGCTGAAGCCCACAGGCCAGAGAGAAGCTGCTTTCTGTGCTAATGCTGCAGATTTTATTATTGCATTAAAGCACATTATGCTGTTTGTTGTTTGAACGATTGAAAAGTGTTTTTATTGGAGGTCTGTATTTGTGGATTTTAATAAGCAGCTCCTGACCTCCATGAGGAACAGATAGTGTTAATAGTCATGGCTGCTCTGCACCTCTTCTATAAACAGTTGTGTGAAATTATTTACTTGCATATCAGGATTTTGGTTGCTGAGACGTTGAACTTTGGTTAAAAAGAAGATAAATGATGTGGAACAAATATCAAGCCTGAGACCCAGAGACCATTTGTGGCTGAGCTGCGTTTCCTCCAGATTACATCAAACTGAGATTATAATTTAACCTTTTAACATTTACAACTAGCCTGAGAATCTTCTGCTCTGCACGGCTGATTCTTCCTACACTTTAGGAAAGTATTTCTAGTTTCAGCAGCTTCTCAGAAAAATGATGTGGAAATGTTTTGTTTTTCTCCTTTCTAATGTTTCAGTGTTGGATTAACTTTATTCTCTTACAGTCATATTAAGTGTCATGAAAATCCAGCAAGAATTTGACAAACTTTGTCCACCTGTGGCGGTTCAGGATGCGCTAATCTCCTGATTCTGCACAGGTTACGCACAACCCACATATGGAGGACTTAGTCCTCGACGTGGCTGTCGCAGGTTCGATTCCTGGCCTGGCGACCTTTGCTGCATGTCTTCCCCCTCTCTCATTACCCACTT
Organism: Xiphophorus maculatus; assembly: GCF_002775205.1. Taxonomy (NCBI): domain Eukaryota; kingdom Metazoa; phylum Chordata; class Actinopteri; order Cyprinodontiformes; family Poeciliidae; genus Xiphophorus; species Xiphophorus maculatus. Next base: position 2,222,974 of record NC_036459.1, read on the forward strand.
TCCTGTCAATTCACTATCAAATAAAAGCCACTAGAGCCAATAAAACCTTTTTTTTTTTTTAAATCGGGGGGTGTAGAACTGGGTGGTGTCTCTATCTTCCTGGTTTTAGTCAGAACTCCAGCAGCAGCGTTCATTGGTTTGTTAGTCAGATCTGTGAATGTATTTAGGAGAAATAAATGGCAATAAAGTAAGATTTCAGTATTTTGTTAAACGTCTGGCAGCATCTTTTATCCGATTTTTAATTTTTTAAAATTTATTTATGATGCTATTGTGTCATTAAATTTAATTTAGCCATATTTCCAGTTTTAGTTTTAAAATGCTTATTAACTGTGACTGCAAGTTATTTTTAGAATAAAATCGAGCAGTTTTCTCTGCAGCGCAGCACCTGGAAATCAGAGCCATCTTTGGGTGAAATGCGTATTTTTCATCAGAACATCGGACTTTTTGAAACGATAAATCACTGTGAGTCATTACAGCCAGAGTTCATGGAAGAGGCGCAGCGACGAGGCGCCTGCAGAGCAGCAGCCGGCGCCCGGGAAGCTCCGGTGTGAGGGAACGCGTCGGTAAGACGTGAGCGAACAGCCCCGCTGTGAGAAACTGTGCCAGTCATTTGGATTCAAACTTGTTGTCTTCCTGTGAAAGGCCTGGTAGTTTCCTCACTATTCATGTGGTTGAAACAGGAAACAAAACAGTGGTGAGCGCAGCGCCGCATATCGCTGCTGAACAGCGACTTCATCAGGACGCCTTTGAACTGGCGGCCCAAACGTGACGGCAACGACGGGAACATGAGACCAAATGTTCAAATTAACGCAGTTTTCCCACAAATCACCTCAAATGACGAGATGCTGCTACTTTCATTGAATCACCTGGTTCATATTAAACCAGGTGATTATTTACCTGGTAAATAATCACTTGTCTTTGTGATTCACCACAAAGACTCATTCTAGATTTTATGTCAAAGTTTTTAAATTTGACTCCAAAGTGACTCAGACTGTAGATTTATTTCTAATATTCCAGTCATTTTGTCTTTATTTTTAAATCATTTCCAACCACAAAGGTTTCAAATTTATTTGGGTTTTCTTAACCAGCACAAAATAATTGACATTATTTGGAAAATGATCCACAGTTTTTACAGGAAAACTCATGAAAGTATCAGAGTTGGGTGGTAACTAGTTACATTTACTTAGTTTTGGAAAAGATGTACTTTAAGGAGTATTTTTACTACACTGTACTTTTTACTTGGGTAATTTTATTACTAAGTATCTCTACTTTTATTTGAGTAAAACTTCTGGATTTTCAACCCACAGAATGAAAAACAAACAAAAAGAAGAAAAAATTCTCCAGACAGATTTAGCATTTTCTGTTAAAGTTTCATGAATTTTTCATTTTAAAAAACGGATTTCTAAACATTTTCTTTTGCCTGATTTTGTTATTTTTTGTTATATGAAATATTGTCAAAATTTGTACTTAACTTTGTGTTTTGGTCCATCTGATGATGTAATTTTTACATATTTGACCAGTTACTCAGTACTTTCAGACTTTTACCAAATACTTTTTTACTCTTGAGTAATTTCTTGGTTACTTTTTACTTGAGTAAAAACATGTTGAAGTAGTTTAACTATTTAAACGAGCTGTTCACTAATCATTTGGGCTGAATTGGACTAAAACGGGCTGAACGGAAACAATCGCCACATTTTAAGGTTATTTTTGAAATATAAAATCTAAAACGTTATTGACAACATTGAAGTTTGATTGTATAAAAGTCTAATCTGTATCCAGATGTCCGTCATGAACCCATCAGATTATTAATCCTGTCTGTGGGAATCGGGTGACGGAGGAGCAGCACAGCTGTTGGAGTAACCCTCTCCCTGCTCGCCGCTCCCAGAGGAGCAGCCACTGCCATGGTGATTATGTCACCACTTAGTGAACTAACTGACACTGATGGGTTTGAAATGCACTCCGCGTCCCAGCGGGCCCCGGCCCCCTCCGGCCCCCCGGCCTCCTGCCAGGCCCCTCTGCGCTCGGTGTCTGGTTACCGCAGAGTGACGGCAAGGCCAAGTTCAACAGCAAGCAGCATCTGAAGGGACTGCTGCCCGATTTTAAAGCGTTTCGGGTGATGGGGGTATGAAGACCCCTCTCTCTGTGACTTGACTCTTATTTTCTATTCCCACCAGTCTCTGGAATAGGAACCGTAAAACCCTGCGGCTCCAGGTTTAAACAAGCTTCTGCTTCTTGTTTATCTTGTTTTATTTTCTGAGAGTTCACCAGAAACATCATGAAGGATTTTATTCATCCTGAATATTTCCTGTTCCAACCGTTCGGCAGCGTTACAGCTCTTCTAGACGGAAAAGAGCTTTTCTCCATTTTCCATATCTGTAGTGAAGAACCACGGATTCTGTTGGTCATTTTGTCTTCAGTGACTGAATTTTTCCATCTCGTGTCATTGAGTTTTATTCCTGATCTCGTTCTGTTTCAGTCCAATAGACTTTCTGTTCAACTCTAGTTTGAATGCACATGTGAACACCAAGCGGACCAGAGACCACTCCAAAGCAGGAAGTGGACTACAGCGCAGGGCATTCTGGGTAAATCCAACCAAAGCTGGCGTGCTAGCCTAGCGCTAGCAGGAAAAATGGCTCCTGGTCTTTAGCCAAAGACTAAAGGAAGTTGCTCTCAGTGTCTAAAGAGGTTTTTGTGTTGTTTCCTTCAGTGGTTCTTGGTGCAGCGCCCCCACAGGCCAGGAGGGGGACATTGGGCCGCTGAGGGAAGTTGTTGTTTGGTAGATCGGACGGTTCCTGAAACCGACTTGCACCTTTTTCTTCATACAATCCGTATTTTGTGAGGAATCTTTTTAACGGGAGATTAAAAACAGGAACATGTAGCTTGAACTAAAGAAAAAACTGCTTGAAGACGGATGACCAAAGCTTCTAGTCTGATAATAGAAATAGTTAATAAATAATTAGTGTTTTTAGTTTTCCATATAATTATTATTTTTGTTATTAAAAGTGTCATTTGTTAGAGGGTTAAGCTGAAAAACATTTATTCATATGTATTAAACATCTTGTTGATGGCATTTATGTTAAAGTGATTATAGATATTAGATTTCATCATTCTTATTGATTTATATTGAGTCATCGTGGAGTTAAGAAGAAGTTTATTATAGACATAATTCACACCGATAATGACAAATGGAAAGTGACCTTTAGGTGTAGTATGATTAATTTCACATTAAAATCTCTATTTGCCTCCATAAGGTCAGACACTGATGCTGGGCGAAGCAGCGTAGGCGATAAGAAGCTCAGGTCGGTTAGCTAGCGTCTCTTTTCTCATCCATTTGGGCCCATTTGGGTTTTATTCATTACTTTTGCTTTCATCATTTTTTTATCAGGGGAAAGTGATGAAGACCTTCAAGTCAGTTTCTTAAAGCTCTGACTCATGTAATTTTTTCCTTCCACTTAAACTTTCCCCAATATTCTTGGAAGACCTTTAGTTGTTACTGCTGGTGTCTTCCCCTCCTGTTGGAGAGAGTTAGGGCTGTTCCCCAGATCGAGTTGATCAAAACATTTCTATTTAAAATAGTTCTAGTTTTTTGAATGAAATTGCAGAAAGTTTTGAGCAGCACTGATGGGACTTTTCACACTGACCTGATGACTAAAGTGATAAAATGTGACTTTGGGTCACAAACAGAATACACACGTTCAGCTGTCATCTGTCTTCTTTTGAGAAAAATCTGCATATTTGAGTCGATACTGAGAATCATATTCTGGCTGAAGATGCTGTGTGGTGCAGCAGTGGCTTTGAGAAACTGTTCACAGAGTTAAGAGCAACAGCAGCGGCTCTTCATGCTCTTCATGCTCTTCATGCTCTGCTGGAAACGAGCTGCAGAAACAACGTTGGCATGTTGGCGATCATGTCTGAGAACCGTCCATCTCCCGCTCAGCTGGCTTCTTTTTAAAAGCAGAAAAACTCTCAGCATGTGAAATTGATCATAAAGTCTTTCCAGGAGTCGGTGTGCTGCTCTACTGCAGGAGTTTTGGTTTTAGTCACCTGGACAGCCCACCTGTACATCTTCTGCTCCTGTGATTCAGAAACATCTCAGTAAATTATCTAAGGAAAGCCTTGATCTGCTGTCTGATCATTTAGACGACTTTAGACGCTGAAGCCAAATGTGGTTTATTATTTTAAAAATTTCTCTAAGTTTTGACTCTGCTGTGGTAAACTATAGAGACTCGGCATGATTAATCTAACCCACACTAAAACCAAAACTAATATGTCTGTCCTGCGTTTGAACTATTAGTGAAGATATGAAGCTGATAAATTACAGGAAATCAATGATTGCATCAGCCACCGTAGTTCTGCTGTGAGGGAGTGAAAAGTTTTCCAGAGGTGTCTCATTATGCAGTCTATATATAGTAGTCGTGTTAACCAAGTTGATTTCAGTCATTAACTGATTGCTTCTGATCCATCTGTGACTAAACGACATGAAAGCAGCTGCAGCGTCTGCAGAGGTGTCTGCAGAGGTGACTGGATAGGTGTCATGTTGATGAGTTTTTATGAAGCGTTAGGAACGGCGGCACGTCCCACCTGATGCGTCGCCTGATGCGTCGCCTGATGCGTCGCAGCAGAGAGACCTGTGTGTTTAGTCTATTAGCAGAGACAGCCGGCGCGCTTTGGGGAGCTGACCCCAGGGCTGCAAGACGGCTTCAGTTACACCAACCCAGCGCCCCGCCTCCAACCTCGAACCCCTGACCTCCCATCGGCTGACCTGCCGTTAGCGCCGTGTGTGTGTGTGTGTGTGTGTGTTGTTTTTCAGTCGCTTAAAGGAGCTAAATTGAAGAGTTGGCGGTTCTGTTGATGGTCATGATGATACGCCTCCACGGCTGCGGCTCCTTTAGCGCTCACCGCTTCTCACTCTGCTGCTGATTTAATAAAGTTTAGGAAATGATGGAATAAGTGCGTCCACCTGTGGCGGTTCAGGATGCGCTAATCTCCTGATTTAGCTGTTAACCCCGTCTGCAGGTTCACACTGCGCCTGACCTCTCCTCACACACGCTGGGATGAACTCCAGAGCTCAGAACGCGGCGTCGGGCGATGTGAGCGCGGCGTTTGGAAACGAACGGCTGCGCTCTGCAGGCGCTTCATCACTGCTGCGTTCAGTTGCATCATCCATCAGGGAATCTCTGCTGGAGCTGGAGGGGATTCTGTGAATTATCCCCAAATAAGAAACGATGTTGAGCTGTCAGAGCGCAGGATTGTGATGTCACCCCAGGACTTCCCTGAACTGCCCCCAGGTGGGGCATTAATGACAAACTGCTGCCTGCAGTAGAGGAGCAGCAACCTGGAAACCTGCAACTGGATTCAGCAACTGATGATAAAATGAACCAGCATGAGACGTTATTAGAACTAATGGAAAATATAAATATTTAACTGATTAGCTGTCAACAGACAGAGGCTAACGGTTTTCCTCGGCCCGTCCCGCTGCGGATTGCTTCCACTTCTTCTGCTGCGTTTTAAATATTCCTGACTTGCCAGTCAGTCCTCCTCTCAGCTCCAGTTTGACCAGTTTGCATATCCTGAACAATGTCAATAAGACCCATTAAAAAATGTAAAAATAATTTTACGTCTCGATCTTCAAATAGAAGAATTTGCCACATTTATTGCAGAAAATGTAGTTTTTAAGTTTTGGTCCAGAAGCTTCAGCTTAATTGGTCATAAATACGTAAATAAAACCTGAAGTTGAAGTTTTATAAACCAAATTAAAAATGAACAAACTAGTTTCAAAGGAAACCCTCCTTTTGTAAGATTAGCCTCTGACAGGTATGGATTTTATTTTTGTCAAATTGTTTCAGATATCAAACAAAGATAACGTGAATAGAAACGAAAAGTTTCCAAATGTTATTTATTAAAGGAAAAGTTACCAAACCAACCAGAAAAATAATAAAACGACTCTCCATCCTTTAATCTAACCTGTTAATAAATATAAGCTCATTTTTAGATCATTTGAACTTCTCCAAATGTAAAACAGTAAATCTGATTGGTGTGGCCGTCAACCAGACTTTGTTTAAATCTGTTTTAATGTTGTGACACAAACTGACGGCCATGTTGTCTGTCCTGCTGTCCAGTGATCACCCTCCTGTGCATAGATACGTCTCATTTGTCAGATCCTGTTGTTTTCATGCTGTTTCTTGCATGTTTCTGATGAAAAGAAGTTTTTCTTATGATCCTCCTTCACGTTTCTGTGTATTTCTGCACCTGCAGAAATACACAGAATATTACAGTAGACTGTAATATTCCTACAGTCTACTGTAGGAATATTATTGATAATTGATAAACGGCTTCATTTATTCACCAACAGACTCAGAACTCATATGACCCAGTGAAGCTTCATTCCTTTGACACATTTGGTGAATAGTTATTAAAAAGTAAAAGTGTTGAGTGCTGTATGAATATTAGCCTTCTGGTTGACGATACATTAGCCGTTTTATCCCCGGCGGTTAAAGCCGCTGCAGTCAGAAGTGATGCAGTTTGATGGGAAGAAGCAGAAAAGCAAATAAAGAGGAATGACAACAGAGTGTGAGGAAGGAGTCTGACGCTCAGCTTCTCCTGCCTTCTGCTGTGACTGAGAGGAGAGACCAATTAGCCGTTAATGTGAGCGCTGACGGGCGGATTACTCCCCGGCTCGGCCACCCCTTTAAAAAACAGACATTAATAACAATAACGCAGTAATAACTGGGCTCTTAAAGGGACAGCTGCGGCCCGGCTGGGATTTTCATCTGCAGCAGTGTAACGCTCAGCCGTGTTGGCGGCGCAGCCTAATGTCCTTCACAGCTGGCTTCACATGTTTGAGCTGCCAAGAAGGCTTTTGTTCACTTCCTGGGCCCTTTGTGTGACCCGGGACGCGGGACTCTGGCCCATTGTTCAGCCAGGCAGGAAGTTCCCGTCCTCCAGCAGCAGCTACCTGGAGGCTTCAAGGTGAAGGCAGCCGACATCACGATGTCATGGAAACCCCGTCCTGATGCCGCATCCTCCTGGACGCTATTGTCTCCAGGTTTACAGTTACCGGTCAGAAGCAGGGGTCAGAGGTCAGGCGGTGCACCTCTAACAATCCTGCAGGTGCTCCATTGAGCCGCTTCTTTCTTAATTAGGAAGACGGACCAACAAACAGCGCAGGCATTCACATGCGCCCGCGGTCGTGACCGATCGCTGGACCCCGTGTAGTTGGAGGATTCTCTTACCGCGCTGCCAATGGAAGCGAGGAATCTGAGCGCTGCGCTCGTCCTGGGAACAAAGGGCCGGTGGCCCCGGGGCCCGGGATAAGGAAACTCCGGGTTTGGCCCCTGGACCTGCAGGTCCTCCTGAAACAGCCAGGTGTTCCAACAGGAGCCACTTTGTGGAGCAACAGAGAGCTTTATTCCTCCGTCCTTACCGAAATGTTCAGCCGCCGGCTGTGTTTAGCACGTAGCATTCAGCATGTTGGTAACCAGAAAACACACGGAGCCGGTCCTGGTCCGGGTCCTGGTTCTGGTTCTGGTTCCTCTGCAGAGTGTGAGCAGCGCTGGAGCCTGCAGAGGGCAGAGAGGCAGAAACGCTGTGCTGCTCAGCGTCTCCAGCCGCTGCTGCAGACTCACAAGGCCTGAATTCAGGGCAAAGTTTCATGAAATGTTTTGGAAGCAAACCTCTTCTGATCACCACCTGGATGAGTTTGGACCAGAGCCCAGGTCAAAGGTCAGTCCTCCATCTCATCTTCATTCATCTTCATTTGATGGGCTTTTTTCCTTTTGCTGAATTTATCTAAAAACATTAGGATTATGCAAAAATGCAGACATAAAACAAAAACATTAGAGGAAGTTAAATCATGTTTTATTTCCCTGCCAAAATCCTGAGACGTTTTCATTGGTGAGAGACGAGAAGGAAAAAGTGAAAGATGTAAATATGATGTCAGGCTTTATGAACAGATGAATAAAATCTGTTCATCTCTGTGATCTCCAGTCCAAAGCTCTTATTTTGGATTCTCATCTGGTTCTTAATAAATATAAAAGCGGTTGGAGATAAAAACAGTTTGTTCTCATTTTCATTGGAAGTTAAACCAGAAGAGTCCATTTGGAGTGAGTGAAAATAATTATCTTAGCATTACTTTGGTTGAGAAGAGAAGGAAGAAGTGAACACTTATTTAATCCTAATTCATTATGTAATTTAATCCTGAAATAAAGAGATACATTACTTATAACTATCAAAAAACATGTAATTAAACTGTTATAATATTAATGTGCCTGTTCAGTATTCTGGGCTAAAGAGCCAACAAATGTTTAATACATAGACAAAATTATTGCAAACTAATTCATACAGTAAAATCTACAGATTAATATTAATATCAATAATAACAGCTGGATACCAGAATAATTTCCAACTCCTTGTTGATTTACACCAATAAATTCTTCTTAATCTTAACGTTACATAACAGTAAGTAAAATCAAACAGATAATATTGGCAGTAATAACAATAAGCTGCCAATAATCAGATCCTACCTGCAGACGGTGGAACGTTAGAGGAAAGCAGGTCCTGTTCTCAGGTCGGTCCGGGTTTTTCTGCCATTAGGACTGATCTTAACGAAGTAATCGCTCCCAGATCAGCTGAGCTCCACTGACCCCAGCGTGACCCCACCGTGACCCCACCATGACCAGGCTCAGGGATAAACCCCCACCTGTCGGCCGCCGCCATGTTTCTTTGGGTTATAAATAAATATGACTCCATTTCACTTCATTGTCTGCAAAGTGAAAAACTGAGGATTTGGTAGGAAAGTGAGCAGCGGCAGGTCAGAGGGGAGAATCGTAAGCAGCAGGAAATGCTTGTTGGTGTTTAACCTGCAGGAATCTGACAGCCGCCTGTCGGTTGTGTCTTTCTTCTGGTTTCACCTCGCAGCTTTTCTCTCTCTGTCACTTCTTGGCACTCGCACCACCTGCTCAGGACCTGCTGGATTTCTCTCCTGCAAAAGAGCTTTTCAGCGCGGCGCGGCTCACATCTGCCAGCCGGTTTCTTTTCTGTTCCCGGCTCAGTCCTCCTCTCCTCCTCCTACACCTGCTCCCTCTCTCTGATCTCTGCATCTTTGTCTGGGACGTCTTTGAATCTTCTCCTTCCATACGCTGCTGGATTTATCTGCCTCTTGCACTCTTTTCTTTCATTTAAATGTATCAGTTTAACTGTAAATGTGCACCTTTTTATTTTCTAAGCCACTATCCATTTACTAAAGATGCATTAGATGCTAAAACCCAAAGAGGAAGGTATTTTAGGAAAGCTGTATTGCATTTTTTGGTGGAGAATGATGGTGTTTTTTTCATATGCTCGCTGATTGGATGACTGTCATATTAGAAAAGTGTATTGTGCCGTCAATGCAAAACCCCAAAGAACAGTTTTATTCTAAAATAAAACCATAAAATATAACGGTTTTCTTCATTAAATTAAAAATGAAACGCATGATTTGATCTTCAGATGAAACCTGGATGATTTCCATCAGTTTTTCTGATTTTACCTGCGGTAACCAGCTTTTCTGGTGAAAATAGTCAAACATTGAGAGTCTCTCCAACCTTTTAAACCATTCATAGCCACGTTACGCAAATTGTACAGGTTTAGAAATTAACTCATACAAAAAGAACCTCATTCACCAGAATGGGACAGAATATTTAAACACTGCACTATAAATAATTTTATTTAGAAGATAAAATTAAAAACATAATCCAGGTCCTTCAAATTAAAATCAACCAGAAAAGTCCAGAGCGGCGCTCAGGTCCTGTTCACTCGTTGCTAAGAGACAAGAATCACATTTAAAATGCACATTTGTCTCCCTGTCAGAACGATGCAGAAGCTCATAGTGAACATAATTTTTCTGTGCAACGTAACTTCAGATTATTAGAGAATTTGTCTATTCAATCCAGAAACACGTGGATTTCCTTTGTCCTGATTGGCTGAATCTGAAGCTCAGAGAGACAGGCTGTTAGCTTCTGTGCTAGCGCTAAGATGAAAAACCTTCCTTCTGCTTTCTCCCACTGATGGTTTATCTTTCTAAAGACTCAAACTGCTGGTGGAGGTGCAGAAACATTGATATCATGAAATTCAGCAGATTGTGAGGAATTGCCCTGTAATCTTGCATTCATTGCCTAAAATGTGACATAAATACATTTGTAAGGTTTTCAGGTCAGACCTTCACTCTGTAGCAACGCTCCAACAGACTGTGGGGTTGTTGGTGTAAATAATTACAGGTCGTATTAAATGGTTTTGAGTGTAAATGCACGATTAAACAACCTGGATCTGAAGGAAACATTTATCAGAAACTGCAAAGTTTCCATGTTTATAAAAATCCCAAATATTTGTGTTATTTTGAATTGTAGTAAAAGTTTAGCAGCTTGGCTAATAACTAGAGCCATTTTGTCGCCCTGCTGTTTGCTCTGGAGGTAGATTGCTGCATCTTATTTGTATTTGTCCGGTGTGTTTCCAGATTAAGATCTCTGTTTAGCTGACATCAGTAATTAACAGTGAGCAGACACGGAGCAGTCAGCTGATTTTGGCTGCAGCCGCCACGTCCTCGCGCGCTGCCAAGTCAAACACAACACAGGCGACTTTCATTTGGGACCCAACAGCTGAGGCCCCGCCTCCCTCCACCGTCGCTTACTGTCCCGCAGAGACAGGTCAGGCTGAGGTTAGTCAAATACGGCCAGCTGAGCCTCTCCACACTGCCCATTACCTATGAAAACATGGAGGGATCTGGCTTCTATTGTTTTTATACCTGTAAAGTTTTTCTTTTAAAGCTTTATTGATTCAGAAAAAAGTTTTCCAATAATTCTCTGTCTGCCGGCTCTAAATACAGAAGCATCAGAGAATTAAAATGCCAGAGCCAGTTTTCTTCTTTCTGTTTAATTTCTGCAGTATATACACCCTGAAACTTCCAGAGCTGTTTGTTTATCTTTGGGGAAGTTTGCCTAAAATCTGCCGGGCCAAATTTCATGGAGGTTGGTAGAAACTTGGATCCTGGACGCAGAAACTCCTTCAGTTTCTGACACAGATCCTTTTGTTTAATTGTGGAATAATTCACTGGCTTAGTGAAGGCCTTCAGTTCAAATCCATGCTGACTTTATGAACATGGCTGCTGGGCTTAAAGAAAGCCTTTAGGGGTCGTGACCTCTGTAGCTTATGGTGGAAAATAAACTTTAAGAATTACATAAAAACCAACCAAACCTAGAAAACAAAGTCAGAGATAATCTGCAAACCAATTATTGAATTGGGCTTGAAAAACTGTAAAAGAAAAATAAAAAGTAGAAAATGGTGCCAATATTCAGTAGCTTGATGCAGGTTATTAAAGCTTTCTGTCAGTTAGTAGTAATCATGTTGGCTGCAGAAAAGATGATTTATCAGTGTGAGGAATCTCTTCAGTGTGACACAGTGGATCCCAGCAGCAGAGTGGAAATGTTCAACATAAAACAGAAAGGTTTGAACTGAATTTAAGTTTTTATCTTCATTAAATGAGCCTCATTTTCCTGCTGGTCAGTTTTGCACATAGAGAAGTGAAGCAGAGTTTTATTCTGAAAGGTCAGGAGGGTCAGATGGTGTTTCATGGTCTTTCTGTGCGTTTGGTTGCTTAACGATCTGTTAGTGTTACTGCTGAGAAAGTTTCAACTAGTTACCACTAAAACAACAATCTGTCCTTAAAGTGTCACTAAAAGTCAATACTACAGTATTTATTGTTATAATGTCCTTTATATTGAAGACAAACGAATCAAATATTTAAACTTTAAGCTGTTGATTTACTAAGCAGTTTCTTTTTGGTTAAAACCAATGGTTACCCAGATGAATGCATTAATCTTTACGGGAGCCGTTTGCCTCCATGAATGAACTAAAGGAAACCTGCTGATATTTTATTATAACTATTATTCCTCAGAGAGTTTGTGTGTTTAAAGGTTTTGGTGGTAAAATGTGGACGCTCTCCCCCTGCAGACAGACGGCCGCGCTCTGCGCTGCTCCCACTTCCGATCGCTCTAATGTTTTTCAGTCATAATAAATCTGGCCCTGACTTTCTAAAGCAAACAATGCTGTGGGGACCGAGTCCTCCAATAACACTTTGTCAGGTCCAATCAGGCCTGAAATATGACTCAACTGTCTGCGCCTCCCTGCACTCTGAGAACTCCCTCCTGCCTGCTTCCTTTCTCTCCCTCTGCCGTCCTCTGCTGCTCTTTCTCTGGGCAGAACTTCGGTTCTTCCCGACCCAATCGACACGTTGTTCCCCAGATAATCATCAGTTCAGTCATAAAGAAGATCTATATTATTAGTTGGATTTATTTTACAATCTTAAGTCTGAGCTGTTCATCAAAACTTTTAAATTCACAAACTCAAAGATTTAATATATTTCTGTTGGTTAAAGTTATTTTTTTATTCTTGAGGTTTGAAAAATCAAATCTTCTCTGAAATGTTGTGACCGCAACAAAAAACGTTAAGTTTTTATATAAAGTTTGTGTTTGCTGTTGGACAGTAGATCCATTTGAATCTGAGTGAGATTTATTCAAGGTCCAAACAGTTTCTTATAAAGACGCATTAATTTCACCACAACAAGGTTTTACGCAACACGTCAGAACTTATGAAGTTACAGGAGTTTCTCCAGAGAACATCAACACAAAATCATGTCTAGAAAATGTATTTATTTTGGCTATTTTTGTCACATCTCTTCATTTTAGAGATTTATTTTATTTCAGTATGTAGTTAAATACATTTAAATTAGACAAATTCAGGTCTGCACAATTTAGCTACATTCTAGTTTCAGGTAAAATGTTTGGCTGCAAATATAAAAAATTTGACTGATATTTTTACAAAGGGATCAAACTTTTGCATAAACTCCCAAGTGTTCAAGAGCAGCAGCTGATTTAATTTGGGTGTGATTTTACACTGTTTTTAGTTCTGCCAGTTAACAGATTAAAACAAACAACAAGAAGATAAAAACTTAATAAAGAAAATAAATTATAGTTGGCATTATTACCGTGGATCTGCGGTTTGCGTCGCCCTAACAGCTTGTGCAGAATCCTAATCCTACGCAGTGAATGGATGTGGTAGATTAAACATTTAAAATTTCCTGCTCCTGATTCCATAACTGATAGAAATGTTAGATCTGAGCTGACCTTTAACCTCCTGCTGATGAGATCACTCGGCAGTGAAGTTGTGGGGAGTTTTCTCCAACGTCGCTCTGCTCTCGCTCTCTGGTCATCGATTGCAATCAGGCTCACCTTGGATGTAGAAAACGACCTCATAACTGCATTTCCCAGGGAGATAGTTTCCCAAATTGGATCTGTGGGACCAAGATGAAACCATTAAAACCAGTTCAAGGCCAAAAGCTGAGCAGGTAAAGTGTCTCCATGCCTGATTTGCATCATTCTTCTATCCCTCACCCTGATCTGCAGCAGAGCTCCCCTATTGGCTCTGAGCGCGAATAAAAACCTGCCCAGTTAAACCGGGTTTCCTTGAACTCCTCTACCTTTGTAGCTCCGGCTGAATGGGTTGACCCCATGTATTTATTTGTTAAGTTTCTTTTTAGCGCGCTAGCCCAAGGCCGTGCTAATCAAAGCCGCTGATTCCAAGCCGCACCAAGACTGTGGTGGACGGGAATCGCCGCTGATGGCTTCCCTCACACTGAGCATGTTCCCTTCACGCATGATTAGCACCGTTGAGTAGCAGGGACAGACCACCTCAAAGAGAAACCTGCCCCGACTTCAAAGTGTGCACACACACACGCACACACACATTTAAAACTTAATTCAACTTGGCTTCAGCTCCCCTGGTCAATACGAGGAAAGCCTGCCTGCTTTAGGGTTACTTTAATGTTTTATTGGTGAATGATTGACATCGTCACTTTTCCTTTTCTTATCAAATCATTTGCTTTTCAAGAAAAGTACAATTTAATTTATAGGTTTTTTTTTCTTTTCCTTGTATTGGTAGATTATTAGAAATAAACATTATTTAAATGTTGACTTCTGTCGAGTTAATCTAAAAATGGTCGTTACTAAAGGGTTTGGCTGTCTACAGAAGGCTTTATTATTCAAGCATATAAATGGAAAGTTGAGTGGAAGGAAAGCTGGCTGGTTATTTTCAATGTTTAATCCGACTGCCTGCGGTTACATTCAGAAATACTGCAAACGTTCCTGCAGAGATTTTATAAATGCTGCAGACGCTACAATAAATCCAGATTTATTCAGACGGTCTTTCCTCTCCGATGGGGATCCACTCACCTCAGCATTGTGATTTCTCGAAGTGGGAGACTTAACAGGAAGTTGGACCTGTTCTGTTAAACAAAGCTAGTAATTCATTCACCATCTTGATTCAGCAGAAAAGATGCAGTGAGACCAGGACAAAAAGCAACTTACTTCATCTTTATATCTTAAACATTGAATAATCGGAGCTAAATGAAGCTTAAGTTGAAATTACTTCAAGTTTTTTATGATTGAGGAAATTCCCCAGTTTTTTTACTAGTGCATAATTTGGAGTTTATTAGATTGTTTATTTTTCTGCAAATATTGTCAAAAATATTTGGTTCCGGTTATGCTAACTCCCACCTGCAGGTGGCAGTATTTCTTACTCCTACTACGTTGTTTCTTCAGCTTCACTGGAGACCAATACAGCGTGCAACAAAAAGTCACATTTACCATCATAGATGAGCTCAAATATTGCAAAATGATCTCCATAAAATCTGTGATTTTGATGGCAGAGATCTCAAAATCAATCATGATTCTTTGTGAAATCATCAGGAACCAGAACCAACAAGCCGCTTTACCCCCAGGTTTCTATGATCGCTGGACGCGTTTTGTTTCTCTTCCACCAGGCAGAGAGAGGAAGAAAAGAGGTTAACTGACATTTCCTAGAAAGCTTTCCTAATGCGGCGTGTTGCAGGGAGCGCATGTTCGGCATGGATGTGGAATTTGGCCCGAGGCACAACGACTGTCAGACCTCTCTCACTTAAAATCCCCCGAACAGAAGCACAAAGGGAGGAGAAGGGGAGAGAACAGCGAGGTGTTGCTGCTCTACCTGGCAGATGAAAGGCGTCACAAAGCGCCATTCATGACACTATTTGAATAAATAAACAGCCTGAGCTCCTGCTGGCCGTTTGCTGCATGTTTTGCTGCCTTGCTGCTGTTATGAACCTTCTGACAACAAAACTTCAGTGACTCTCAGTTTTCCGTTAAGCATATAGTATTACTCTTAGCTTGCATGTTATCCTTCCCTAAATAATTCACAGCAGACCAGTATGATGTTCGTCCTAAAGGCTTCTGTCTGAATCGTGCTATAGATGCTTCCTCTGTGTTTATAAAACTTCACTTTTTAAACTAAACATCGTAGCAAAGTAATTCTGTTGCATGATTTTAATAAACGGAGCTCACAGCAGAGCCGTCCTGCTCCTCCTCCATCTGGGTTAATCTGGACATACAGAAGCAGCCAATCAGAGCGCAGCGCTGCACTTCCTGGATTACGATACTATACCCAGCTCTGTCGGCGAGCGCTCTGCTTATATAACCTCTGACCTCTCTAATGCATTAATTAAGGGGGAAGTATGTGTGGGTCCATTTAGAGTGATGGAGGGTGTTGGTAATTGCCCACTGACCCAAATATTCTTTTTCACCATCAACACCAGTAAGACCCTGACACTGGTTTCAAACTGGAGCCATAATGTGTCTGACTTTTATTGAACAAGCATTCACCCTAAAAGTCCAATAGTAATGCTCTACATCTACATTAGCTGACATATGAATACTGACATTCATCAGCGCAGACTGAGCGTTTGCACAGCGTCAGGTTGGGGCTGTTTGGGTTGTAGTTGCTTCTTAACACAAACATAAATATTGTTGACAGAAGTTGAACTCATGGACTCACTTGGTTCATGTTGACATCACAGCTTTATGCAGTTGCTGCAGGTCCAACGCTGCTCTGTGGATCTCTAATCGGGTCAGTCTAAAGTCTGGGGAACTGAGTCATGTTCATGAAACCGGTCTGACGTGATGCAACCTTTCATTGTCCTGTTGGAAGGAGCCGTTAGCAACAACACTGAGGTAGGCTGCTGAGGCTAAATGTTGGTACCAAGAGGCCCAAAGTGTGATGACTGAAGGCGGGATGGATTCCTGACCCGACCAGCTGAATGGTGCAGCTCAGTTTGAGACTCATAGGATCAGGAAATGTTTTTTCTTCTTCTGCTACTGCTCATGGAAATGAGTTAATGATGCTGTGCAAAATGACCCACATTTCAGGAGTGTAGCACAACCTGAAGTAAAACTTACAGAGAAAATGTTTTAACATCTGTCAGAGGTTGGACCAGATCCCAGCCCTAAAGTCAGATGCTCAAGTTAACGTCTGGTTCGGTTCCAGCTCAGTAAATGTCCGGTTCGGTTCCAGCTCAGTAAATGTCCGGTTCGGTTCCCGCTGAGTTGGGTGTGTCTCCAGTGTGTCATGGCGGGATACAACCAGGAAGTGAATGAATCTGTTCAGTTTGCGTTGTCCATGTTTCCAATATTGAGCAGTCCAAATCAAAATTAAGGTTAGCTTCGTAGCGTCGAGCTAACCGTTAGCGATGGGGTAAAATCAGATCCAATCGTTTCAAACTTCAGAGTTCACTCCAGTTCCTGTTCCTGAACAGCCCAGAGTCCAAAACCTCGGGACGAAGGAAAGAGTAGGACTGACTGGTTTTATTAGAAAACTTTTCATATCAAATCAAAACCTTTACTGAAGAGTGGAGAAAAACACTAAATGTTAAATCCCTCAGCAAAAGAATCTCAGCAGGTAAACTTGGGCTTTTTTTAGCATAAGTTCATAAATGTGTTTTTTAAAAATCAGCCCCAGAGACAATGAATCCAACACCAGTTGAGGGCTCAACCTGGATCATGTTCTGGTTCTCCTGGATCAGTTCTTGGAGTAATTCTGGTGGGAATCAAGTGATTCTGCAGAAAGTTTCCTACAGAATAAGGAATCCTGATCGTAGAGATTCTTAGAAAATCACAACAAATTTCTTTTTTCATTCTCAGTAAAGAAGAAGAATTTCTCTCTGGTTTCAGTCCAAAGTTATCAGGATCCAGCATCAAAAGCTGGAAAGTGTGAGTTCACATTTTCCATCTCATCTCCAGTCTGAATCCAGCCATGATGGTTGTTTTTGTTTGCCAGACGCAGGCGTGCGCCGCCGCCTGGATGTTTGAGCTATGCTGACGGCAGGAAATATGTGTCAATATTGATTATCATTACTGAGTCCCACAGAGCCTGTCGATCAATTAGACGCTTCAGACGGAGCAATAACAAAACTCCAGGAAGAGGAACTCAACCTTTTTAATTAATGACGGCTTTGTTTTGCTCTGCTAACACCCACAATGCAACACTGGAGAGACGGCATCAAAGCAGGACGTCTAAGGAGATGTTTTTCTGACTAACTGGTGTTTTTAACTGGAGAAATGTAAAGTCACACACTCGCCCCGTCACTCTATCCTGTTTGGAGAGCCAGCAGAGTGGTTCTCTGGAGGATCGCCCCCCAGGGACAGAAAATGCATTAAGAAATTAATGTTCACCCTGGGATCTGCCCGAAAGCCCAGACTTAACCTGTGGCTCTGCGTGGAAAGCCCAGATGACTCAGGAGGTTGACTGCTGAGGTCAGTAATTGATAGGCAGTCGTTTGGACCCCCCGACCCCCGCTTGGCGCCTTCTGTTGGCCGAAGACAACGGGCCTTAAAAAGCCATCTAAAGCAAACACTCTGAATGGAAAACGCTTTCCTCGACTCCAGATTCATCCAGAAAGCTTCCGGCACCGTTCCCAATCTGTTTGTTACAAACCGAAGCGTTTCTGTCTGGAAACTGCACAAACATGAAACAGGAAGTAGTTCTGCTGATACAATCTTCAGATCTGTAAAGGACAACATGGTAATGCTAATAATAATAACGATAATAATAAATGTAGCCGGCTGTCATTTGTAGCTGTAATGGTTCAGAAAAAGGATGGGGATTGATTGTTGGCTGTTCTGCTGGGAATTTGCCGGGTCACTGATTGTTGTTAATGGTGATTTTTAGAGAAAATAACTGAACAGGAATGAAGGAGAGACCGGAGAAGTGCAGGCCTTCAGTTTCCCTTTAGCAGCGTTTTAGCTCAGGAGTTCAACACATTTTCTCACCTTCAGCAGATTTCCTGATCCAAGCGTCACCATAGGAACGGTAAACTTTAAAATGACCAAATTATTTTCCCACATTGATTCTCTCCACATGTGCACAGATAAAATCTGATGTACTGAAACATGTTTTCTCTGGACGTTCCTGTTCACACCGCAGGAAGGTCAACACCGGCCCGACTCTGCACTTTTTCCTTCTGATCCAGAACCAAGTGTGGTTGACATCCAACACAGTCATGTTTGCACAAACACCAGTTTACACAGTTTGACATTCCCACTGAAGCCACAGCTGCTTCCCAGGCTGAGGCTGGACGCTCCGTCTTTCTGCTCCAGTTCCTGACAGCTTGAGTCTCAGATCCTTCAGATGGACTTCATTGGCTGGTCCAGTTGTTCTGCAAACCTTAAACGGGTTTCAACAAACTTTTCCTTCGACAGTGGAGACTTGTGCTGTGACAATACATGGAGCCCTTGGCAGTTAAACTGGTTTATTTACTCATTTAATGAAAAAACTTTACCTGTTCCAGACTTTTTTAAAGCTCTGATTGTTGTTTTACCTCCTCTGTCAGACATTGTACATTATTATTATTATTGTTATTATTATTATTATCATGGGAACATCCAGAAGTTCAGAAACATGTGACCTGAAACTGTTTCTATCATTGTTTCTCATGCGCATTTTGAAGCATCGCATTAGAAAAGTTTGATGAAAACGCCAAAATTAAAAAATTGCTTAATTTTACACCAGCTTTTCCAAACAGAGTTGATGCGCTGGGGGAGGATCCTGTGTGCTCCTTGCTACTGACTGACTCCAGCCACGCTCAGATCAACATCTGATGAACTCTTTTCATGCCCCGGTTGATTCGCTACAAACTAGCAGGAAACTCACCTGGTCCACCTTTTCTTATTATCTGAAACATTTTAAAAGTTTGCTCAACATTTGCATGACTATTGGATGGAAACACATCTACTGTTATCAGTATAAAGAAAACTCCAGGAATGTTTTCGATGATGTGAAACTAAAACAAGTCAACTTTGCCCTTGTTTAGAGGCCATTGATTAAAATGAAGTTAGTTTGAATTGGATGCTTCTTTTCCTCAGTGTTTTGTTTCACTTTATTAGACATAACTTCATTCATGGACTGTAAACTGAAACACACCGGATCTGTTTTTGGGATCTGAGCCGATGGAGAATCCGGTCGGGCGATGCAGCCAATTCCCTGCCTCTGTGTCTCCGGCGGTCCGACCACGACAGACTTTAGGTGTGTTTGGTCTTTGTTTTGATTTCAGTGTTTGTGCAGAAACATCTGGTGTGATTTCTGCTCCATCAGTAATATATGTACTGATGTTTTTAGTTCTTCTTTACAGCAGTGACTTCATAAGCCGCCATGTTTACATTGGACAATTCAAATAAGACAAAAATTGGACCATAAAGCATAAACAGACTCAAACTGGGGCAAAAAGATCAAACACTAACTTCTCAGTTTAAAGCTGAAAGCATTGAAAACAACCCGAGCAGGTTCCCCAAGTCCAACAAGAAATAAATTGAAAGTTGGTGTTTCTCAGCACATATTGTGTTTCCAGCCTAAAGTCAATGTTTGAAATGCTAAGTGTAGTGCAGCTAAGCCTCTGGTGTCTCGACTATAACCTATGTTTCTCCATGCACACACTCCGCTGCTCCTCAAAGAAAGCTGAAACTCTGAGCTGCTCGTCCAAACGTCGGCTTTTACAAACGGACCGCTTGGAGATTTCTGAATTCCTATTGACTTCAGTCCCAGCTGATTTAAAAACAGCAGCAGCAATAACACACCGGCTTACACAAATATTAGAAGAAAACTCTCCTGAAGAAGACAAACTGTTAAATTGAATCAGAGGAGAAAAGTCGAAGCGTTGCTGCGTGACTGTGGTGGCCGTGAGTTCCTCTCTATGCGGTCTGTTCATATTCTAATCAGTACGTTTCCTGCTTGCATTGATCAGGGCTGATAACCACCACTTGGTGTCTCCTCAGCAGATGCAAGAGCGCGATAGAACCAAACACTGAAACCAAGTGAGAAACTTCAAGGCCAAACAGGATGGAAAATATCAGAAAGCTGCTTCCCACGTGTCAGATTGTGATTTCGTTTAGGAATCCAAAGACTGCTCGTTAAAAACGGAAGAAGTGTTTTAGTTCTGGGGGAAATGCATGACTTTCTGCCTCAAAAGTAACTAAGCAAAACAATTTCCTTGTAAAAATATCAATAAGTTGCAGGAATTTTACCATTCAGGTTTCAGCTGCTGCATATTTAGTCAGAAATCAACACATTCAGCAGCTCAAACTGCATTAATTTCATGTGAAAATGAATAAATTAACTGTTGCAACACATTAATGAGCAGCTGTGGTGCAAAAAGGAAACAAAATGAGAGTTTTTTCCGTATCAGCTCACCGCTGTGGGGCTCCATGTGAGTTCAGCCTGCAGATGGGAAGCCGTACCAGGTAATGTTCCTCACCTCTTCCTGTTTCCTATCAATTTCAATCAGTCAGACTTACATGCATCCCACGCTGTCACTCCGCACTGATCAGATGCACGCTGCAGCTCCTGCTGGTGCTTTTCTTTTGATTTCACTCGTTTAAATTTGATCAAACGTTTTAAAACCAGCAAAGCAAAGTTCCTGCAGAACCCGGTTCTGAATACTTTGTGATTTATCAGAACCTGTTTTATGTATCAGTTTGCAAGCTGAATGAAGTAAACGTAAATATTAATTTTTGTATTTTTTTGCCAAACTTTCTCCCTTTCTGTGTTTTTCCCTCCCTGCCGGGGCGAACCTTCCACATTCGATTTCTTTTCAACTGCAGTCACCTATTTCCTATCTCGCTAATACATTTTCCACATCTGTAAAGTTTATTTTAGTAACTTTATTGGTTTCCCCCGGTGAGTCAGGTAGAGGAAGAGAAGTCATTACAGCTTAGTCCTCCAACTCGCCTGCCTCCATCTACACCGCCAGGAGAAAAGTACAGAATGTCGACAACTATCTCTCAAATTTCATCAGGACGCTGTCTTCTCTGGAGACTCCATTTGTGTAGTAAACATCTTAAAAAGGTTCCTTTGGCTCCCCTCTCCCTTTCTTCTCCCTCATATTTATTTATTTCCCTCTTTCTGTCTTTTTATTTATTTCTTTTTTATTTTTTCTCCGGATTCGGCTCGTCTTATTTTTTAAACTGCTTGACTCCTAAAATACAGATATCACAGCTGGGCCCCATGAGTTTTTGAAAAATGAGCATATTACTTCCTACATCTCCCTTTTCCCTTATTTTTGTCACAATAAATATTTCCATTTATATGCAAATTTTTATCTACTGACCAAGAATGGATAAAAACTGGTCTTGTTTTCATTGTGGCGCGGCGAGCAAGCGGCTGTGAAGGCGGGAAGTGTGGGAAGCTGGGAGAGCAGCTCCTCATTTAAAGAGTAAATAATCTCCCATTGCATTCTATTATTTATACCCCTGGCTTGAAAGGGACTGTATTAACTTATAAGTTATAAGTAGTTAGAAGTTACTTACTTTAAACTGGGGGGAGCAGCGAGCCGACGCTCTGCTTAGCTGACTTCACCCCAAATTGCTGACATAATTACATGAATGTAATTTTTTATGACTCACAGAAAATCTCTGCATTTTCACTGAAGCAGATAATTAGACTTGGAATAAAGCAGGGGCGGAATAATTAATACATCAAAACTAGATGAACTTTTTCTAATTATTTTTATTTAATCTCCATTCTAATTATTGTTCTAGTCGGCTGAGCGAGATTGCCTTTCTCATTCAGGGGTGTGAAATGCACCCGTAGCGCTCAATCCTCACCCAGTGAAATATCAACTAAGCGTGGAGACAGGAAATCACAGGCTGCTCGCCGCTCTCCTTCCCTTCTCTGATTGAACTGTAATTTAAATTTCTCCATTGCCAACAAACAATTTACGTACACCTGCCAGACTCTTATTTATTTATTTCCCCTGACTTCCTCCCCCTGCTCTCACCTCCATCCCACTCCAAATGTATGGCAATCAATATTTCTCCTGCTTTAAATGAGTTTGTTAATTAGCCTAATGTGGTTTGGATAGAGGTTGTGTTTTTCCTCCCTATCGCGGCGTTCAGGAGGAGCGTTTGCTTAAAATAACCGGAGGAAACAAAGTGTGTGTATCTGTGGAAAGACTTGCTGACCACAGAGTAAATTTTCCCACTTATCTCTGGTGTCACTCTACCAAGAACCTGCCGCTGAAAGGGAATGGTACATCTGATAAGAGCGCAGTTTAATGCTGATGTAAACATAATT
This sequence comes from Xiphophorus maculatus, assembly GCF_002775205.1. Classification (NCBI taxonomy): domain Eukaryota; kingdom Metazoa; phylum Chordata; class Actinopteri; order Cyprinodontiformes; family Poeciliidae; genus Xiphophorus; species Xiphophorus maculatus. The sequence continues at coordinate 2,245,429 of NC_036459.1, forward strand.
AACACTCCTGACACAAACGGTGCCGATGTGGGCACACTCTGCTGGGTAGATGCACAAACACAAGAGCTGATCAGGAAAAGGAAGATTTTTTTTTTATACCAGAAAGTGACGGTTTGGTTTTTAAGCAGCGGAATAAACTGAATATTTTACCAATTATGTGTCAATAAACATTTTCTTTACATAACGGCAGATTTCACTGGTAAACATTTAGACTGCTGCAGAACAACATCCGATCACATTTCAGAAAAATAGAAAAAGACCAAAAATTACTGTTTTACACAAATGCACTGTAAAAAGTTAAAAACTTTCACCACTCTAAATGGAGTTTTTATGATCTTTTTTTACATTTCATAATGTAAAATATAAGACATTTTTGTTACAATTTTTTTAAATTTAAATTCTGCATTTTACATTTTTATTATATAAATTAATGAAATGTATAAAAAATATATGTAAGAATTTTAATTTATTTTCTATTTGTTTTTAAGAAATTTTTACGCATCTGTGTAAAATATATGTAATTTTTTCATTAGAATTTTTTACACTCATATATAAAATATGTAAGAATTTTATTTTGTTTTATACATTTATATCAAATATACGTTTGAACTTTATTCTGTATTCTATTTTTGCACATGTAAATAAATCATAACCACTTGGTGGGTTTTGCTCCTGCTCAGCTTCTCTCCCTCCAGCGGACCAGAAGTCAGCAGAACTTCCTTCAGAACGCGTCACTGAACTGGTTCTGCTGCTTTGTGTTTGCTCACACATCTGATCGCACAGACAGACACACACGTAACGGAAGCGCAGATTAGGAACTAATGCAACTCAGCTATAGAAATAATAATAATATAATATTATGGAGGAATAAGAAGAAAAAAACATTCATCACAAGCATGAAATTAAAATAATTCCTGCTCTCCCTCCACATCCACAGCTTCCCATTACAGACTGTGTGTTCACTAGATTAAAATTGCCGCTTGATTAATACACAAAACAAGATCAGATTTAATTAACATCAGATTTAATTGAGGCTCCCACAATTCTTTGCAGCTCAGATCGACGATTGCGAGGCTCCGTAATTAAACCAATGTAAATCTACCAGTGCTTTTCAGAGAGAAGAAAACACATCTCCTCATTTAAAACAAAAATATTGTTATTATTCCTTTCTACAGATTACAATTTTAACAGAGAAATTATTTGGGAATAATTTAATTAAACAGATAATAATGTTTGCATAAAGAGCTGAAATTCCTCCCTATTTTGACCCAGTTTGAATAGATTTCATGACTGTGTTTAATTTGCCTGATTCTCCTCATCTATTTGTGAACATCCAGACGAGCTGTAATCTAGATTAAGAGCCATCAGGAAGAGAGAGCTCATATCCTGTTTAATGAAATCAGGCTGAAAGCCTCTTAAAACGCGCTGCACTTGCAGCAGCACTTTAAAACGCTTCCAGTCGGGTCTCGCTCCGTCCCTCGCTGATCTCAGGCCCAGTTTCTTATTTCTTGTTTGTTGGAGTTGATATTCTGGCTGCGTCTGGACGCCGTATCATGATCAGACCAGATAGCAACGTTATCACTGTGTTGTATTATTTCTATGGGCCAATATTTTCACTACTATCAATCCAATCTGGAGTATCTGCTAGGTGTGTGTGTGTGTGTGTGTGTGTGTGTGTGTGTGTGTGTGTGTGTGTGTGTGTGTGTGTGTGTGTGTGTGTTTGCCCCTGTTCTGCTTGGTGGGACTTTGTGTTCAAGGCTGCATGGAGGGAAGCCAAGGCCCAGGCCTCCTCTAAGGATGTAGTGCCACCATGTGTCCGATGTGGGAACTGCATGCTGGTTCAGGCTCAGAAACAGGAATATGAGAAGACAAACATTTATCGTCTTTATGAGAAGAAAAGGTTGAAGGATTCAGGTTGGATGGAAAACTGATTCCTGAGCTCTTAGGAACATTAAATCCTTCAAAATAAATAAGCTGAAGGTAAAATATCGTCATGGCAACCGCACTAGTTACAACAGAGTATTAGAGACATTAGAAAAAAATCTAATTATGAGAATAAAGTCATAAAATTGTGAGAATAAACTTGTGAATAAAGAATGTATTTATTTTTTCTTAGTGTGGCCCTAATATTTGGTCTTAATAGTCAAATCAAGTTAATCTTGCAAAATAATTGTAACTAGAAACTTTAATGGATTTTAAACCTAAACTGCTCTCTTGGTGGTGGTGGCATCATGCTGTGGGAAACTGGTCAGAATTGATGTGTAGATGGATGCGGCTAATTCCTGGAAGAAAACCTGTTGGAGGTTTCTGGAGCTCTGAGTCTGGGGTCAAAGTTCACATTCCAGCAGAACAAGCAGCCTGAACATTCATTCATGTCAATGGGTTAGAATGGCCTAGTCAAAGTCCAGAGCTAAATACAAGAAGAATGAAGAAAACCTTCAGTCCAGTGGTAAACTGAAGGCCCGGGGGCCAAATCTGGGCTGCCATAAGTATTTATGTGGCCCTCTGGACTCTGAGGATAAATCGATAGTTGTGTCCTTAAATATTAAATTATTCAAATCAAAGCCGATTTTATCAGTAAAACACTAAATTAAATCATCGTGTAAAGATTCCTGGAGTTCTCATGGATTTCTGAGTCGGCTCCAGACTCATATTTAACCGTTTGTTTTATCGGTAGTTTGTTTCTTTATGCTGTGTGACGTTCTGATATTTTCTGAGCAGGTTGACTTACCTGGTGAAAAAAAAAAAAGAAATAAACTTTTTTACGTTCTGCTGCAGCCGGCCCTTTAAGGACATTTGAATTAAAATGAGTTTCTGAAAAACCCCAGAAGTCCTGGAGCCAAAAATAGTTTACAAGGTTCTGACTCAGGGAGGCTGAATGTAAGCGCCAGCCACACTGTTCAGATTTTATCCTTTAAAAACGCTAACATTTCTGCGTGGTTTCCCTTCTGGGCTCTCTGTCACATGAAATGCTGAACAGCGGCTGAACGTGAAAAGTTCAGACGGTATGAATACTTTCTGCTGGCGCCAGAGGGATGAAGGCGTCACGCTCCAGGTGAGCTCACCTGTGCGGGCGCTCGGTGTGGCTCATGAATCAGCTTTTTTGTTCCCGTTTTCTCTCTGCGCTGGTGTTGTCAGGGCGGTTCAGACACCCGGAGCGGGCCGGGGGGCGGCCGGCCACACCTCTACCTGAACCCTCACCTGGACGTGACCCGGCTGTTTACAGCCACGGTTTGTCTCCATGGCGACAAAGCCTCGCATGCTGGCTGTGGAATGAAAACAAGTCAGCAGTGCAGACGGCGAGGAGTCGAGAATGTAACGTAAAACACAACGCCCGGTCCGGCTGAGCGGGCGACCCGGCCGGTCAGAACCAGAACCAGAACCACAAACACATTCCTCCAGGAATCAGTCTTCAGGCCTTTTTACTTCGTTGGTGTCGGCTCTTCACCGACGTTATGTTCCTGAATTAGACCAACAGAACAGTTTAACTTTAACTATTTTCTTTCTTTCCTCTCCGTATTGATGGAGGTGTCATTAGATTCTCAGTGTTTCCACATCAAGCAGAGTCTATAAAACCAGTATCTACGCCACAACGTCTAGAAAAATATCGTGCACACAGGATCGGTTTAGTTTTCATCCACCACTAAGCATCGTTTAAGCATGCCAGACCTATAGGGGGCAGTGTAGGCAATCAGATTGCTTCTAAACAACCACAACTTCCTGTTTGGGGTTAAACATGGTGCCAGGAGGTTAATTTTAATGGACAGTTAAATAAGTTAAAGTATTTTTTAATAGGATATTAGAATATAAAGTTAATAAGATGATGTTGATTGGGAATCGTGTCAAATCGAATACGTGGATTTATTTTTGTCACAGATTGAAATGACCAGAACTCTAAACCTCAGGTTTTCCATGAACTCACAAAAACACTAATAGTTTCCTCAGTTCTCCACTTTGGTTGGAGTTTGTGTAAAAAATCATTTTTAGTGATTAAAAGTTTTAGTCTGAATGAAAGAACAAAATGTTTTTGTTTTCCAAGATAACCGAGATAAATAACCCAACTGGTCTAAAACCGTCCAACGTCATCAGGCGCTGAAACACGTTCCACGTTTCATCAGAACAAAACATTCACCAGGTTTTCTGTTTTCCAAACTAAACGGCAGCAAGTTCTTGTTTCTAAATGTGATCAATGATTTCAGTGTTTGACCATCCGATCAGAGCCGATGGGATTTCTGGCCGATCGATTGGTTCAGGATCTTTACTGCCAGTTTTCCTGCAGCCCTGTGGTGATGTCAGGTTGATCAGTTACAATCTGTAATAATCTGACTGGATTATCCACAGTTTGTTTCAGATCCACTTATAATATTTATCCTGGTAACAAATATTAATAAAAATAAAACAATCATAACAATTTTGCACATTGAATAAATATTTTACAGCGAGTTATACAGAGATGCCAATCATCTGCACTATAAACCAACAGTTATTTTCATTGTATTTAACCTCATGCTGACATATTTACTGCAGTCACATATTTACATTTCAAATTAATGTATTAATAAAGCTTACTTTAAGTTATTGGTTGTCATGGCAATAAACAACAAGAAATAAGTATAAAATCAAAAGATTAACTGATTCATCTTGTTATAAACCAGCTAATTACAGAACTCATTTTTTTCTTCCTCACATTAAAGAAACATTTAACTTTACGCTGATCTCTCGGTGCTGCCCCCCACTGGTCAGGTGTAGAACTGCTCAAACTGTAAACTGAACACTAGTGGGTTCAGCTGAGACACTTTCCACATGATTTAGTAAGAAGAATGTAAGAAGTCGCTTAAGAATCTAAACCCTGACGTCGGTGTGAGAGAACATTTATGGGCGGAGCTGGAAAGCTCTGTGTGTGTGTGTGTGTGTGTGTGTGTGTGTGTGTGTGTGTGTGTGTGTGTGTTAGAGGCAGTTCAAGAAAATACTGAAATATACTGGAAACTGAATAGAAGGAAGTAAAAAAAAAATCATCCTTTTAGTAAACATAAATATTTTTCCAGACTGAACTAAAAGGAAAGTTTTGCCACATTTATTGTCAATTAGAAATTAAAAAGGTTTTATGCTGTGTGAATATATAAACTGCACATTTTGTATGAATAAAACAAAACACAAACATGACTGACTGCCTCACTAACATAAAATCAAGAAAATGACAGACAACCCTGAGCATGAGACTGATTTATAACAACTGTCTTCAGTCAGAGGCGTCATCAAATTCGCTGTGATACTGACTGCTATAGGAGATCCTTCCTGCACACAGACATCAGCATCGTCACTAAAGAAAATTTGAAGAGTCACAGACTCTTTAAATTAAATGTTGCAATCTGAGTTAAAGCATTTAATTGACCTCTGCGATCAACAAACTATTTTAATTTAATTTATCTTATAAACTTTATGAAGCTAAAATGTTTATAAATATATTTTCAGTGTCAAATTTTATATCTCTAGATTTCTCCAACATTGATTTGAAGACATTCCCTTCAAATGTATATATTCATTTTCAAATAAATGTATGTATATATTTTCAAATAAAAGATTAATCTTCAGATTGATAAGATGCAGAATATTTTTTTGCCTCTAAAGGCCTGAATAGCCCAGGTGTGAACCAACCAATCAGAATAATTAGCTGCAGCCAATCAGAGCCGGTTCCGTTGGAGCAGCGCTTCATTTCGTCACGTTCTCTCTGGTCCCGGCCGTATTATCTGCGGGCCGGATCCCGGCTGCCCCGAACTGCCGGTTCAATTACCCATCATGCCCTTGACCTTTGAGGTCAGCGCGCTCCGGAGGATGAAGCCTTAGATGTCCAGAAAGTGAAAGAGAGGAGGAAGAGGAGCAGAGGGAGCCGGGGATTTAGAGAGATGGTGGGAGTGTGTGTGTGAGCGATGGAGGGCAAGGGGTGGTGTGTGTGTGTGTGTGTGTGTGTGTGTGTGTGTGAGGCCTCAGCCCTGCTCTCTCTTATCTCTCCAGCTTGGTGGAGTTTTAAATTATTCATTCCCTGCTGCTCCCGCCGACTTACACATCTCCATCACATGGCTGCCCGCATCCGCCCGGGGAGCAGGCGGTCGCCACGGCAACCTTATCGCAGATCGCAGATTTCGGCTCCAGAAATGAAATAAAAGAGGAAATTGGCTGTATTAGCATAAGAGGAGTCAGCCCGGAGTTGAATACACACATCAAACCCCCCCTCCACACACACACACACACACACCCCGCTCCACAGAAAGCCCCCCTCCTGCCTCCTCTCCTTATCAGCGCTGTCTGATCGCTGCTCTCTCTTTCTATATTTTTTCTAATTCCACCCCCCCACCCCCTCCATTCCCCACCTTGCCAACTCCAACCAGACCCCCGCCCCTCATCCTTTCTCCGCCTCTTTGTTCCTCCTTGTGCCTGGAGAAGAATGGCCTGAGTGGGTGGAAGAAAATAAACGTGGCGATGGTGACCTCTGACCTCCTCTGGGGGGGTAAACAATAAGCAATAACCTGGGAGATGCGGCTGTGACGGCGCCGCGGCCGCTGACTGACAGCGCACTTTATTTCCGCTCTTCCCTCCTCGTGGTTTTATTATTGCTGCCATCTTTCACTCGCCTTCCTGTCCAGGCGGATCTCGGATTTTACGAGTTTTTGGGCTCCAGGTTGTGTGATCGTCCTTAATGAAGAAAAGTGTGAGATGCTCATGGTCCACATTAGCATCCATCAAAAACTCTTTACCAGACTCCCGCGACGGTTCCACCCCTCAGCCACCAACAAGTCACCCTAGTCCCCCGCTTCCCTCCCTTCTCTAATTGAAGTTAAACAGCTGAGAAATAGCGACCATGTCCCCCCAGATGGTTATAAATGTCAACATACTCTTCCACTTAGATTGACACTTCCCTGGGGAAGCAAGCGCCTGCGACTCTGTTTGTTATGGTAATCGTCTTCCTCCCTCACATCTTTTGTGCAAATCAACCAGCGTAGAGAGGAGGGGGCGGGGGGATTGGGGGACAATAACGCCCACCGCGCTCGCTGGTGGCAGTCCTGATTATCGTTATTGTCATCATTATTGCAACTTAGTTAAATGTTATTTAGAGGCAGCCGTGTTTTTGATGCATCTGCTTCCAGCTGTCAGAGAAGTTTGGGATCAGAAAGATGATAGCCTTAACATAAAAGCTGCAGAATTATCTGCAGATTTTAAATGCATTTCTTGTCCTACATACCAGAACAAAATGGCTGAACTATCTCCTCAGCATGCAGAGCCAGCTAATGACCTAATTATTGGGATAAGATGAGTTGAAGCAGATCAAACCATATCAATCGGCGTTGAAGACTGCTGCTCTAGATTGTCCAGAGTCCTGGGTCGTTGAAGCTTTCTCTTTGGCTCAGCCCACAAGATTTCTATCAGGTTTAGTTCTGAAGACTCAGGTGGAAATGGATGCAGGCTGAGTTTGCTAAATGTTTGAGATAAGTATCCTGCTCCTGAATCTGATGATGGCCCATTTTCAGATTTCTTTGAAAGAGTTCATGGTGCCCTGCTCTATTTGAAACCGGTCTCTGCATGTTCATGTTTGTGATGGTAGGAAAGAGAAGGCTGTTTTCTGGTATTTCCAAACAGGCCTCATTCGGTCCTTGTGTGACCGGATTGATCCGCATTACGTGTGTTGAAGGGATCTGTTTGGGATCTGGTTTCTGCGTTTTGCTGCTGCTGATGAGGTCTGATGTTGGCCTCATGTCACCCTGATCTCCAGGTTTCACTGGAGCAGTTCACAGCCGGGATGAAAACCAGCATCTCTTTAGTCTGAGATCATGATCTTGAGATGGAAAAAGAAAGAGTGCCTTCTGCAGGTAAGGAAAGAGGAGCTTAAATATCTGAGTCTTGTTCATGAATGAGGGAAATCTGGCGTGGGAAGTTGATAGCCTGATTGGTGATGGGAGCGCCGAACCGGTCTGTTATACTGAAGAGAGACTCGGTTCAGTTGATCTACATCGCTAACGTCATTTAACGTCATGAGCTCTGGTAGTGTCCAAAAGAATGAGATGATGGATACAAGTGGACAGGAGGAAGACCCAGGAGACCTTGGAGGGACTATTGCCTGGTTTCCACTGAGCTCTACGGGTCGGTGTGGCTCAGTACCCTTTGTTACAGTTCGACGTATTCAGGAGAATGTTTCCACTCCCAGTTGGACTCTCACTGGGCAAGCGGGATTAAACCGAATTTGCTAATGTAGCGTCATACTAGTGAGACGACAGACGTGACCCCCTCTCTCATGCTTGCTGCAGGCAGTGTTGTTTTTCTGTTGGACTGGGCTGTGTGACTCCAGGATCCCACCCTAACCACACCGTGCCATTGTCCTTTGGACCTACACCAGGAGGAATCATGCGGTACAAGGGCAGTAGGGGCTGCTTTTACAATGGAAACAGACAAAATATGTTTATTGGTTGACCTGGAAATGCCTTTGGATTCCCCCAGAGGAGGGCGCTCAAGGGTTCGGAGAGCAGGAAGTCCCCAATCATTGTGGCTGACCAACATACACCAACGTTGTCTTTTTGTAGAACTTATCATTAAACCTGAATCACTCAGTATTTTCTGGCTTTGGTCCAGGATTTAAAGTCAATCAGCCAATGTTGTACTTTAATTTAGGAGACTACTCATAATATTGTAGCTGCACTGCAGCGATGTGCTGGCAGTTTGTTCCTGCTGCGGACATCCAGCTCCACCGTCTCCATCCAGAGAAAACACCAACAGTCAAACTGGCCATTTTGCCTCAGGAATCACTTTGAATGTGTGTTTTAGTTCAGAAACAGTTTAAAGGTGTTATTAAATCCCATCTAAACATGAACAACAGTCAGCAACGCTTTCTATTCATTGGAGTCCAGAAATAAGCTTTGGGCATACGAAATTACAAAACTACAAAGTTCTGTTCCCTCAAAGCGATCTAAATGCCTGTTCTGCCAGGTTTTGTTCTGCTATTCATCTGTTTCATCACAAGTGCCTTAATACTGGAACGCTCCAGACTGCTTCTCAAGGCTTTATCTCCGGCTCGTCCTGCTCCCTAAATCCTAAAACCCTCCTCCTGTGTTTTCCCACTTGGTCGCATCGGGCCTGTTTGTTCGTCAAGCTCTTAATCTGTTTTAAGTGGTGAATACTTTGGAACGGTGCAGAAAAAGACCTTAACATGGAGACGGCCCAGGCTTCCAGATCCACGCTGCTATCCTCGGTGGTCTTCTAAAGCTCCCTCCGTTTCCCAGTGTGATTGTGCCTGGTTTGGTTGCAGGCTCATTACGGCCTACATCTGATTTCACATGGGCTATAGAGACACCGAGCGCCTGTGGCTCTGTCCCTCCCACTCGCAGTCTGCTACCTCTCACAATCCCGTGTGTAGGTTTCCTGAGAAGCGCCCGTAGTGGTGGCGGTTTGCGGCGGAGACTTGTAGAGTGCACGCGTGCGAGTTTGATGCCAAGACCACACATCCGGAGAAACACAGCGGCTGTCAGAGAGCGGTGCGGTAATGGTGAGAGACAGGGTGAGACGAGAGACAATGATGATCAGTCACCGTTCTGAAATGGATCGGTGCTGCCCCCCCCTCGCCGTCCTCCTGGTCCAACCCCTCCGTCCCACGCTTGTTCCTGCTCCCTGGCCCTGAGCAGATAACCGCAGCGGGACGAGGCGCGTCCCGTAACGGCGGCACTCGGCTCCGGCCGGTGGAGCGTGGGCGCGGTGGGGCTGATACCCCGGTGGGTTGTGGGTAGTTACACTTGCTCCGGCCCTCGGGGGTCGAAGCGAGAGAGGATGCTGTCTTTTCCTGTCCGGTCGGACGGCATTGGTCACACAGGATTTGTGAGCACGGGCCCACACCAAGTTAAGGAGTGGCGGTGTTTGTAAGGTCTGCTTGGACATGCGTTAGTGCGCGGTGGGATGGCGATATGGACTTTGGAACAAAGCGGATTGAGACAAGTCTCTGCAACAGCTGCAGCTTTGCTGGGGCTTGATTTGATGTAGTTTCTTCAGGCTAAAACACAACTTCTATTTTTACATCAAGACATAAAGTCAAAGGACAAAGAAATCAAAGTTTGTAGAGAATAAAACTCTGAACGTAGAGGAATTTCTATCCGTTACAGCTGCTCTAACAGTTTCTGTAGATTAATTTTAATCACACATACATACATTTTAATCATGTATGACAGATCTAAAGTTTACCTGCAAATAAATTTCCTTTACATGTAAAAATGCAGCAGTTGTTTAAAATCCTAAAAAAAAGATTTTGTTAGGAGCCATAAAAGATTCATTTTCAGATTTTTTTTCAGCCTGAAGAAACGAAAGAGGAAGTAAATCTGAGGATAATTTAGTGATGAGAGATAATAATAATACATCACTTGTTACTCGCTGGATCTTTTTATGAATTAGTTTTGAAAAATAAAGTATTAAAATGACGGTTAAACATTAAATTTTAAACTCTGAAGTTACTTCAAATCCCCACAACTTTTAATAAAAAAAATAAATTTTAATTTAACTTGTTTACAGAAGTCAGTGAAGCAACATAAGCCAAGCTAATGCTAACCTGAACTGTTTTGTTTTTCTGCCCAGATTTACCGATATTTTTTTTTGGATATGGTATAAAAGTTTTGGAGGAGGTTTAGCGCCTTCGGAGAAGATACCTTCTTTGGAGACATTTCATACCTGTTGTAGGGACATTTCAGGAACATCTAATCTTCCCATTTAGAGGGAACTCAGTTACTTTGCTTAGATCATTGATTGTACTCTATAATATTTAATAAAAATCAACTGGAGAAAACAGAGAGCAGAACCAGTCAATGAAGATGATGAAGGGTAAAATAAACGAAACACAATTAGTTTACATAATAAGGTTTACATTAAGGATTATTCTCCAAAGTAAATAATTAAGTCTTACTGTGATTATTGCCGTTAAATGTTAAATATACAGCAGTATGAGTGACTGGAAGGTGTTCAGTAATAAACCGTGCATGTGTGTGAGCGAGCGTGTGTGTGTGTAGGTGTGTGTAGGTGTGTGTGGGTGTGTGTGTGTGTGTGTGTGTGTGTGTGTGAGCACACAGCAGCTGCAGCAGGCGGGCCCTATAAATCGCGGCGCTATCAGTGGTCCAGTCTCAGAACCCCTGTGTTCTTTTATTGAATGTTATTGTAACTGGACGGCCCCTTGGTGGATATTTCCTGGTCAGAAATCAAGATCAGAGCTTAGAAAGCTGCAGGGGGGAGGAGGAGGAAACAATGACTGATGGACACTGGAGGAGAGGCGAAGGAGAGGGATAAGAGCTGGAGTGGGTGGCCACTGGCAGCACTTTAAAGGCCTGGCAGAGAGCGACTGGTGATACTGGGCTTAATGTGGAAGACGGGGGTGTGAGGAGAGATGAGATGTGGATTTAGGATCATCCGACAGACAATAAAGGATCCAGACAATCTCTCCATCCTGGTCAGATGAAGGTGTTCTCTTTTTAAATACGTCTTTCTCTTAGATGTAGAGTAGGAGGAAGACGATGCAAAGGAGCGAAACTAGAAATTTAACAAAGATCCAAACCATCTTCGTTCTGATGTAACAAAGATTCAAAACACTTTCAGGATCCGGTTTTATTAAACTTTAATTTCCCATAACATGTCAGAGTTATGAAAGTTGGCTTGATATATTTAAAGTAATGGAAACCTTAGAAAAGACAAACGAAGGTTATTATTGTAATCCAGATGAGATTTCCATTCCGAGTTTCTTCTTTCTAACAAAAATTTATTATCAGTTTCTCTAGAAAATAAACTTCACTTTTTATGTACTAATGCAACTTTTTAAAAGTTATTTTCAGGAAACATCGTCTTCTTGGAGGTGTGAATGTTTGGTTCTAAGAAAATTCCCGTATTTTTAACTAATTATGTTTTTGTCCATTTTTTCACTTTTTTTTTTAACTTCTACTAATAAAACTTTTTTTAGATAATTTTTCTAAAATCTTTTTTCTTCTCACCTGCGATGCGTATCTTTCTAGAAAATAACTTTTCTTACATTTAACTAAAGTCAAAATTTAAAGCCCATTTCTGTTCAAGTACAATTATTTTCCATAAAGATGTCTGCTTCATGTCTCTGGAGATTATTTATTTATTTTCCACAAATTGAGTAAAAATAACATTTATTTTTTTTAGTTCACTTCTCTTCCTGAAATCAGTTCCAGTAATATATATTAGGTTTAACATTTTCCAATGTAGTAATTTGTCCTCTTTATTTTCTGACCATAAACGTTTATTTCTAACTAATAAGTCCAGATATGATCCAGAACAGAATCATCAGCAGGTCCAGATTATTACTAGAAACTTCTTATGGACTCAGAACAAACTGTTTAGACTAACAAAGGCTGTGATTAAAGCTCAGCTGTGGGGAATAAACTCTTACATTATTTAAATTCACAGAATACAGTTAAATAACAACAACAGTGAAATTTGTGCCATTAAAACCAGGAGACGCAGCTTGATGGTGACCAGTAGCTTGATGGTGACCAGCAGCTTGATGGTGACCAGTAGCTTGATGGTGACCAGTATCGTGACCAGCAGCTTGATGGTGACCAGCAGCTTGATGGTGACCAGTAGCTTGATGGTGACCAGTAGCTTGATGGTGACCAGCAGCTTGATGGTGACCAGTATGGTGACCAGTAGCTTGATGGTGACCAGCAGCGTTCTCTCCCAGTCCATCCTGACCCGTTTACGTTCAGTTGGTCTAGAAAAGGCCAGAACCGAGCGGATCATCAGCATTGAGACGTTTCTAGGCTGTAGAGATCAATGAGGAAGGTTGGTGGTGTGAGCATTGTTATTATGGAAACTCTGCGGTGTGACGGTGTCACTTCCTGTCCTACTTTGTTGCATCAGTCAGAAACACGAGCCTGCAGAGCTTCAGCCTCCTATTGAAACGATTCAAACCTCGACAGATTTAACCTTTTAATTCATCAGGAAATGAGAAAATCATGAAACATGATCACATCTGCTGGTGTAGTTAACACCAGTCGCTGCTGCTGCCAGCTCTGTGTTTGTTGCTGTATCAGACAGAAAACTGTCATTTGTGGACCTCTGGTTATATTATTTAAACCTAAATAAATTAAATTATTAACCTGTATGAACATTAAATGCATATTATTGGAATAATAAAGTGATAAAGCTCCAGCTTGCTTTGCTCTTAGCGTCTGTATTTTCTCAGGACAGAACTTTATAATTTTAATATTACAATAAACACTAAAACCAACATATCTGCTGCTCAGATCACTAACATCACTCACAACTAAACCTGCCACATTAATCAGTTCAACAATTAATCACATGGTTATTTTCAATGTTTTTTGAAGGGTACTAATTACTTTATGACCTTTCTGTCAGATTGAAATCCACTAATGGTTTATTAAATGAGTTGAAGGAGCTCATATCATCTGTTTGCAACGTTAACAACTGAAACATTTTAAAAAACTGAACAGAAATTAACCAGTTTTCAGTCGTCTGAGTCTTGATTCTCCCTCAGACTTAATAAAAACTTTTCCACTGTATTTTTTGTTTGATTAAAATCTCGTTTAGTATTTTAATGTAGCTCCATGATCAGTGTGTGAAGCAGACGTCCACCAGCTTTGAGTTAAACCCTCGTCTGTGGTTGTGAAACAAAACTCCGCTGGTCTCTCCTCTCTGGCTGCAGACCTTGAGTGGCGGCGGCGGCGTTTCCTGGTGGGCGTGATGCGTCGGACTTCCCCCGGCCGCGCTCTCTCTGGCTCTAATTGCTACGGGGATCTCGGGGTGGCAGAGACAGAATGGACTGCAGAGATTGTGGTTCCACTGCTGCTTCCCAAACGGGCTTTTCTCCCCATGGGCCTGCTGGTCCACAACTCCCAAATTCCCCCATTTGCCACCCTCTCGCCCCTCACCTCGCCTGGGTAACGCAGCTATTCTCTGCTCAGATAGCCGCTAATTTCCCAGAACTGACTTGTTCCAGAACCGGTTGAGAAAAACTCCCAACACCTACATTTGTTCCTTCGTGTCCACAACTTCAGATTTAGAGAATTTCAACATGTTTCTCCAAAAACTTCCAGAATCTCTACCTGCTTACTTTAACCTCCTCTTTTCTTACTTTCTTTCAGGATTTCTTTTAAATTATTAAACATTTAAATGACGATACTATAATAAATCAAAACCTTAAATGTAATTCAGTTGAAGTAATCTAATGGGCTCTGAGATCTGATTGTATAGAAAAGATGAAACTTATCATCTTGTCAGACATTAAAAACAGAAACATCGTCCTTTTAGAAATGTTGGACCACGAACCTAAAGTTTGCATTGAGAAATAATTCATGTTTCTTTCTGAACATAAACAAAGTCTTTTTTATTGTTTGGATTTTGTTTCCCTGAAACCTGCTTAAGTTTTCAGTTTTCTTTTTAAATTTCTTGTTCTTAAAAAAAAGTAATATTTGAAATGAGCCACATAAAGAATAATTTTTTATGTGTTTCACACATTTAAGATTATTTTCCTCAGCAGAAGTAAACTCTGCTCTGTGTCTCTGCTGAGCTTTGTGATTTTTAGAGATGCTCTGGTGATAAAAAGGTGATTATACCCATGATGCTCTGCAGCCACCGCTCCTTATTATTGTCTGCGCTGCGCAGCCAGAAGTCGGTGTCTGATCTGGAGCCGGCTTCCTCAGGGACAAACCAGCTTTTAAAAACACTAATCTGCAAATCAGCGTCTCTCCAGATAGTGGTGTGTTTGGGCAGCGATCAGGCGGAGATTATGGATGTGATCTGGATCTGATTGCTGGATGGAAGCAGATGTTTGGACTTCTGCTCCAAAATTAAAAATGATGTGGATTCAGAACCCGTTTCAGAGGATAATGCCTCATGTAAACAAAGTTTGGTGAATGCAACATGAGTTGCTCAATTTCTGGAGGTCAACCGCTGGCAGATTACATTCAGTCTGGCCTGCTGTGAATCCTGACGCTTCCTGCTGACATCAACAAAGCGGCCGTGTCTTGGTTTATTCGTTTGCTTTTGGTTCTGGTCGTGTTCTGATTTTACCAAAGAAGATCTGACTTCTGAGAAAAATCTAAATGTTTGATAAAGATTTCGTGTTTTGTCTTCAGAATATATTCTGTCACAGTGGTTTTGTTTTCTCACAACATTTTCTGCATTTTATTCAACATTTCCATCGTCTCTATCTGACATGTTGGTGTTTCTGTTCAGAGATCCTGCAGCGCTCCGTTTACATGGCTTTACCAAAAAACAACAACGTTTTTATTTACCTAAAGTAATTTCCGATTATTTGGGACACAGACGAGCAAAACCTTCAGTAAACTCTCGCTTCGCGTCTGATTTATGGAAATCTTCCAGTTAGCCGTTATCATCTCCTGCTCCTTGTCAATGTTTCTGATGTTCTGTTATTTACAGTTGGACAGAAAATGAGTAAATTAAATTACATTTATTTATTAAAATGGGGTTGAGTGTTTTTTGGCACATTGTTGATGTTTTCTGCCTTCTAGATCGCTGCTGATGTTAAATGTCAGATTTCCAACTGCAAGTGAACGCATCCTGAACTACTACATAAACCATGAAACACCAAACCCACAAAGAAAAGGCGACTTTAAAAACTTTTCTTTTCCAATCTGTTTACATAGAGATGAAAGAGAAATATTTTTTATATAAAGAAACAATTAATAGAAAATCTAGTTGAAATTTCTACATTGTGATGTTTTTGTTCTCTACTCTAGAAAAAAAACTAAGAAAAATCTTTAAAATAGTTCGATCTATAAATATTTTCTTTCACTTTTAAAATCAAGAGAAAAACAAAAATAAAAAAAAAATTCTTTCTTTTGGCCCTTCCGGGCTTCCGTAGAATTTGAACAGTTGAAAGGTTGTTAAATGAAGTAAAGTGACCCTGAGTGCCAAGGTCACGTTTCCCAGAGCAGATTGTTTTAAAACAATCTCTCCACCTGAGCGTGCCGCAGCGCAGACAGAACATCAAATCTGATCCGCCGTCGCCCTCAGGCCGGCCGCGCTGCGACCTTTACCTGACCTTGGAGCGATGCTCGATTCCTCCGCTGAGGTTTTCCTGGTTCTGTGTGTGTGTGCCGCAGCTCAACAGGAGACTGTCTGCAGGCAACACAGCAATGCAACACAGCAACACAACACAGCAATGCAGCACAGCAACGCAGCACAGCAATGCAACACAGCAACGCAACACAGCAATGCAACACAGCAACGCAGCATAGCAATGCTACACAGCAACGCAACACAGCAATGCAGCACAGCATAGCAATGCTACACAGCAACGCAGCACAGCAATGCAACACAGCAACGCAGCATAGCAATACAACACAGCAACGCAGCACAGCAATGCAACACAGCAACGCAGCACAGCAATGCAACACAGCAACGCAGCACAGCAGTGCAACACAGCAACGCAGCATAGCAATGCAACGCAGCACAGCAATGCTAATCCACACGAATAAAGAGGCGAAAATTAGCAGAACTGGAAGATGCTAAATGGGATTAGGCTGATTTTCTCTCTGTGTGTGTGTGTGTGTGTGTGTGTGTGTGTGTGTGTGTGTGTGTGTGTGGGACTAAAAACACAATCATCATCATCATCATCGCTGCCTTCATCAAGCAGCCTCAGCAGCTGGTAATAATGTGCACCTTCTGTCTAATTTGGCCATTATTCAGGCCTGTCAGGCCACAATTATTTAGAGCTTATCTCTGTTGCACATGAGATGACGCGTTTGTCACGCTCACACACACACACCCCTATATGTATAGACACAGAGCAAGCCTTTCTAGATTCCAGTGATGAGGACCTGCTGCCCCCAGCATCATTACAGCATTGATTACCTGGCTGCTGATCGCCGCCCAGATTCAGCCCCTCATGCTGCTCAGTGTTTATGCGGAGATGGAGATTGCATTGTTGCCCCCCACCCTGGAGTTTGTTTATTCTGTGGGCTGATTTGTGTTCAGTAATGTCATCTATCCCCCTCTGGACCTGGAGCCCGAGCAGCAGCAGCGGGGGGGAACAGAGAGAGAGAGGGAGCGGGCGAGCGAGCGAATCGCTGCACTCAGATTGGCTGAGAAAAGGATGCGTGATATTGGGTTTCTATGATCTTTTGTGAGCCGTAATTTGATGCCACGCAAAGTGTTGAGCGGAACAAATATAGAGGCGTTGTTAAATGATATCATAAATTAGTGATCAGGAGCTGCAGAGATGTATGTATTTACTGCACTGATTGGGTTACATTCCCATAACAAGACCAATGTTCCACAGCTCGGCTTTTTTTAAATCCCATTTCAGCTGCTTCTATTTTCAGAACAAACCAGCCATGTAATGTGCAATAAAAGTTGGAGTAATGATGTTTTTAGGCAATAAAGCCAATGGATGTGGCCGTCATTAAGGCATCTTAACAATTGCAAAACAATTCTTATCGACTGGGAAATGCAACATTTTCCGAGGATGAGGAAATGAGGCGGCGAACAAAACTAACCATCAGATAGCGCGCCTCCTTAATTCTCTCATCCCCTGTTAAATAATATCATTATCATTGCCTAATGACGATGCTGCAGCAGCGCTTATGGAATAAGCCGATTAGGACAGAGACAAACAGCGCTGGGCCAGGAAGCACTGCAAGGCCATTTACCACTTCACACAGGACAAATGAGTGTGTCCCCTCCATCTTCCCTTTTTCCATCTCCTCCCCCCTCCATCCACACTCCACTTCCATCCATTTCATTTTCCCCCGTCGCTCCAGCAGGCCATCATCAAGTATTTGATTTCCTCTCCTCCTTCCCTCTCTCCTTCCCTCCCCGCCGCCTCGCCGCCCCTTCCTCTTTGTGCGGAGGTAATCGTAGATGCAAAGGGAAGGGGCCCGCCGGTCCTTATCAGCCCATAACATCTGTCGGCGTGTCAGGTGATGAGATGGCGCGCTCGCGGCCTGCCGGCGGCCCGGACGGCTCCTTTAATGCAGAGAGGGGAGTGTGCAAACAAACAGCAGCTGATAGGGTCTATGCTTGTCACAATCGCTCAGGACCGTGATCTGTCTTCCCCCTGCCTCCTCGCTCGCCCGCTCCCCGTCTTCCTCTGCTCCTTCACTCCCCGACTCGTCTTCACTCCTTCACTTTCTCCTTCCGTAATCCGTCCAATCGGAGCCGATCGGGTCAGAGTGGTTTTTCTGCGCTGCTTATCAGGCGCCATGTGTGCTCAAAGAAAATGTTTCTGCCTTATCAACAAGCTCATTTCCACAATCATCATCATCATCATTATATCCATCATCATCGGGCTAATTTTTTACAGTGTTGGCGTTGTGACCAGGAAAACCATCAGAGAAATTATAACCATTATTTCACAGGAAAGTATTCACCCCCCCGGGTCATTCAGGACGCGGCGCACAAACTTCATCTCACGAGTCAAAATTTTTATCTAAATTTTGCTAAAATCATTATTTTTTGTCGTAGATCCAAAACTTAAAACGTAGTATATTTGCTGCGTTAAAGAAAAGAGATCTGGTTTTATTTGTTTTTGTCTCATTTGAACAAATTTATTTTCAGAAATAACAGGATTTCATTACTTTCTTTCAATACGCTTTCATTTAGCAAAGTTGAATGAAAAATTAAAGCTGCAAGCAGCCTCGGGCGGCCCTCGCAGCAAGCGCCGCTCCGGCCTATTGGCCACCGCGGGGGTTCCGGCCACCGCAGAAGCTCTCGCGCGTTTTCCAGAGCCGCAGCCCGCTCGCCAGTGCGGAAGCTCCGGCGCAGTCTCCAGCACCGCCGCCCGCCAGCCGCCGCAGAAGCTGTCGCGCATTTTCCCCGCCCGTCCACCGGGCGACACGCGTGAATGCGTTCGGCGGCGCTCCCCGACGACTGTCGAAAAATCTGGTGCAGATCGGTCGATGCGTCGAGGAGATACGGCCGATGTATCAACTTAGTGGGCGCAGTGGAGTCAAATTACATCTCAAACCTGTCGGGCTCTTTAGAGGTGAACAAAGGTCATACATAGCCAAATGTATGCATATGGCGAGGGACTGACATTCGCCATTTGGCCACGCCTACACGGTTCAGCCAGCAGCGAGCATTGACAGAGTTTATCATTCGAATCACCTTGATTAGGTCAAGAGAGCCATAAACAGAGCTTTCCAAGGAAAAAAACGGCACTTCCGGTTCCGAGGGGGCGGGGCTTAGATGACGTCATAATGTGATGACGTAGGATTGACGGGCAAGCCTCCAGGATCACTCAGGCCAAGTTTGATGCAGCTCGGTCAAAATATGTGGAATGTAGAGGCAAACGTATACGAACGGCGTTGCCGCCATTGAAAATTCTTGGCACTTTAAAGCAAGCGAGATCAACTTCCTATCTGTCATCCAACACAGAATCAACTTGATTAGGTCAAGAGAGCCATAAACAGAGCTTTCCAAGGAAAAAAACGGCACTTCCGGTTCCGAGGGGGCGGGGCTTAGATGACGTCATAATGTGATGACGTAGGATTGACGGGCAAGCCTCCAGGATCACTCAGGCCAAGTTTGATGCAGCTCGGTCAAAATATGTGGAATGTAGAGGCAAACGTATACGAACGGCGTTGCCGCCATTGAAAACTCTTGGCACTTTAAAGCAAGCGAGATCAACTTCCTATCTGTCATCCAACACAGAATCACCTTGATTAGGTCAAGAGAGCCTAATCAAGGTTCTCTTGATTAGAGAACCTTGATTCTCTAATGAATCCACAACACACCAACATGTCTTCTGTCTACGGAATGAACTCTGTCATTCCGTAGGGCAATGCTGCCCTCTGGTGTCGAATTACTGAAATTACTGAAATAGTTTCATTATTTCAGTAATTCGACACCAGAGGGCAGCATTGCCCTACGGAATGACTAAATATCCCCTTTGTAATTGACTGTGTAATATGTCAATCACAGGGGATCTTTGAGCCTTGCTAACCCCCCTTCAACATGCTCCAAAACTCACCAATTTGATCACTTTAAATCAAACATGCCTTGTGATCAGACTGACCAAGTTTGAAGTCGATCAATCGAAATCCCTAGGAGGAGTTCGATCAAATACGAAGGCTGTAAACGTCAAAATCGAGGTCAAATGAACTTCAATCTAAAATGGCCGACTTCCTGTTGGGTTTAGAGCATGGCTCTAAGAGACTTTTTTGTACGTCCCGACAAGATACACATATGTACCAAGTTTCGTAATTCTAGGATAAAGCATGGCTTGGGGCTGTTCATTTAAAATACTCTAGGGGTCGCTATAGAGAAATTAGGCCACGCCCACCAAATTTTGTTATGAATTCCTGTCGGTGGGTGCATAAGGATCCATCCTACTGAGTTTGGAGCAGCTGGGCCCGAAATTGTGGAATTCAGAGCCAAACGTATGGCAACGGCGTTACAGGTCACTTCGCCACGCCGCCACGCCCACCTGCTATGTCAAAGCCGGCCGGGGTTGGAATCCTCAACACACCAACATGTCTTCTGTCTCTGGACACAGTTTCATGTTGATTAGGTCAAAGGGCTAAGATAACGACCGTTCACAGTAAAACATGACACTTCCTGTTCTCAGGGGGCGTGGCCTACGTAAAAAAATTATTTCACCACAGGGTATTTTAGGTAACCCGATAACGATCAATCCCAGAAAGTTTGGTCCCTCTATGTGTTTTTGTATAGGAAATATAAGAGTTTCGTGTTTTATGGCGAGTAGGTGAACTTTGACCCCTGGTAACCCCCCTTCAGCAAGCTCATACAGTCACCAATTTGATAACTTTAAATCAGACATGCCTTATGATCAGACTGACCGAGTTTGAAGTCGATCAATCGAAATCCCTAGGAGGAGTTCGATCAAATGCAAAGGCTGTAAACGTCAAACTCGAGGTCCAAAATGGACCTTCAATACAAAATGGCCGACTTCCTGTTGGGTTTAGAGCATGGCTCCAAGAGACTTTTTTGTACGTCCTGACATGATACACATGTGTACCAAGTTTCGTAATTCTAGGTTTAAGCATGGCTTGGGGCTGTTCATTTAAAATACTCTAGGGGTCGCTATAGAAAAATTAGGCCACGCCCACCAAATATCGCTATGGATTCCTGTTCGGGGATGGATAAGGATCCATCCTAGTGAGTTTGGAGCAGCTCACCCCGAAACTGTGGAATTTAGAGCCAAACGAAATTCGATGGCGTTCGCAACGCCGCCACGCCCACCTGCTTCATCGCAGCCGGTCGGGGTTGGAATCCACAACACACCAACATGTCTTCTGTCTCTGGACACAGTTTCATGTTGATTAGGTCAAAGGGCTAAGATAGCGACCGTTCACAGTAAAACATTACACTTCCTGCTCTCAGGGGGCGTGGCCTACGTAAAAAAAAAATTTCACCACAGGGTATCTTAGGACACCCGATGACGACCAATCACTGAAAGTTTGGTCCCTCTATGTGTTTTTGTATAGGAAATATAAGAGTTTTCTGTTTCATGGCGTGTAGGTGAACTTTGACCCCTGCTAACCCCCCTTCAACATGCTCCAAAACTCACCAATTTGATAACTTTAAATCAGACATGCCTTATGATCAGACTGACCGAGTTTGAAGCCGATCAATCGAAATCCCTAGGAGGAGTTCGATCAAATACGAAGGCTGTAAACGTCAAACTCGAGGTCCAAAATGGACCTTCAATACAAAATGGCCGACTTCCTGTGATAGTTGCACTATGACATTACTTGTAAATTCTGAGCGTCTTAGTGAGCTCTACAACTGTACCGAATTTCAAGTCTCTACGATGAAGTAAGTGAATAGCAATGGGTCTGTTGAAAATTGCCAGTTGCTGCCGTTGAGCAATTTTTTTTGCGATTTTTGCGGCGACCTTAAAATTCAAAATTTTTAAACCGCCTAGTCGCTTCCGCCAAGTTTGGTGAGTTTTTGAATATGATAAAGCCCCCAAAAAGGCGCACGAAGAGGGGGTAAGAATAATAATAACAAGCAGCCTCGGGCGGCCCTCGCAGCAAGCGCCGCTCCGGCCTATTGGCCACCGCGGGGGTTCCGGCCACCGCAGAAGCTCTCGCGCGTTTTCCAGAGCCGCAGCCCGCTCCCCACCGCGGAAGCTCCGCCGCAGTTTCCAGCACCGCCGCCCGCTAGCCGCCGCAGAAGCTGTCGCTCATTTTCCACGCCCGTCCACCGGGCGACACGCGTGAATGCGTTCGGCGGCGCTCCCCGACGACTGTCAAAAAATCTGGTGCAGATCGGTCGATGCGTCGAGGAGATACGGCCCATGTATTAACTTAGGGGGCGCAGTGGAGCCAAATTACATTTCAAACCCGTCGGGCTCTTTAGAGGTGAACAAAGGTCATACATATCCAGTTTGGCGCCAATCGGATGATCTATGCCTGAATAAGAGCCAAACGTATGTATATGGCGAGGGACTGATATTCGCCATTTGGCCACGCCCACACGGTTCAGCCAGCAGCGAGCATTGACAGAGTTTATCATCCGAATCATCTTGATTAGGTCAAGAGAGCCATAAACAGAGCATTCCAAGTAAAAAAATAGCACTTCCTGTTCCGAGGGGGCGGGGCCTAAGTGATGTCATCATTTGACCATTGGATATTATTGGACACTCGATTATGATCAATCACTGAACGTTTGGTGTCTCTGTGAGTTTTTGTGTTAGAATTACTAATTATTTAATTTTTTCCTCCATTACAACATTGAACTTTCATTCCGTAGGGCAATGCTGCCCTCTGGTGTCGAATTACTGAAATAATGAAACTATTTCAGTGGGCAGCAGAGGGCAGCATTGCCCTACAAACAACGAACATGGACTGTTTATTATGTAATTACACAGAAGATCTCTCTAATTCATTCTGAGGGGGCGGGGCTTAGATGACGTCATAATATGATGACAAAGCATTGTCAGGCATCAGACCAGGATGAGTCAGGCCAAGTTTGGTGCAGCTCGGTCGAAACATGTGGAATCTAGAAGCAAACGTATGGCATCGGCGTTACAGGTCACTTCGCCACGCCGCCACACCCAGCTGCTTCATCGCAGCCGGTCAGGGCTTGGATCCACAACACACCAACATGTCTTCTGTCTCTGGACACAGTTTCATGTTGATTAGGTCAAAGGGCTAAGATAGCGACCGTTCACAGTAAAACATGACACTTCCTGTTCTCAGGGGGCGTGGCCTACTTAAAAAAATAATTTCACCACAGGGTATTTTAGGACACCCGATGACGATCAATCAATGAAAGTTTGGTCCCTCTCTGTGTTTTTGTATAGGAAATATAAGAGTTTCGTGTTTCATGGCGAGTAGCTGAACTTTGACCCCTGGTAACCCCCCTTCAGCAAGCTCATACAGTCACCAATTTGATAACTTTAAATCAGACATGCCTTATGATCAGACTGACCGAGTTTGAAGCCGATCAATCGAAATCCCTAGGAGGAGTTCGATCAAATGCAAAGGCTGTAAACGTCAAACTCGAGGTCCAAAATGGACCTTCAATACAAAATGGCCGACTTCCTGTTGGGTTTAGAGCATGGCTCCAAGAGACTTTTTTGTACGTCCTGACAAGATACACATGTGTACCAAGTTTCGTAATTCTAGGATAAAGCATGGCTTGGGGCTGATTTTTTAAAATATTCTAGGGGGAGATGTAGAGAAATTAGGCCACGCCCACCAAATTTCGCTATGGATTCCTGTTGGCGGGTGTATAAGGATCCATCCTAGTGAGTTTGGAGCAGCTCTCCCCGAAACTGTGGAATTCAGAGCCAAACGAAATTCGATGGCGTTCGCAACGCCGCCACGCCCACCTGCTTCATCGCAGCCGGTCGGGGTTGGAATCCACAACACACCAACATGTCTTCTGTCTCTGGACACAGTTTCATGTTGATTAGGTCAAAGGGCTAAGATAGCGACCGTTCACAGTAAAACATTACACTTCCTGCTCTCAGGGGGCGTGGCCTACGTAAAAAAAAATTTTCACTGCAGGGTATTATAGGACACCCGATGACGATCAATCACTGAAAGTTTGGTCCCTCTATGTGTTTTTTTATAGGAAATATAAGAGGTTTTTGTTTCATGGCGTGTAGGTGAACTTTGACCCCTGGTAACCCCCCTTCAACATGCTCCAAAACTCACCAATTTGATAACTTTAAATCAGACATGCCTTATGATCAGACTGACCGAGTTTGAAGCCGATCAATCGAAATCCCTAGGAGGAGTTCGATCAAATACGAAGGCTGTAAACGGCCAAATCAGGGTCCGAAATGGACCTTCAATCCAACATGGCCGACTTCCTGCGATACTTGCACTATGACATTACTTGTAAATTCTGAGCGTCTTAGTGAGCTCTACAACTGTACCGAATTTCAAGTCTCTACGATGAAGTAAGTGAATAGCAATGGGTCTTTTGAAAATTGCTAGTTGCCGCCGTTGAGCAATTTTTTTTGCGATTTTTGCGGCGACCTTAAAATTCAAAATTTTTAAACCGCCTAGACGCGACCGCCAAGTTTGGTGAGTTTTTGAATATGATAAAGCCCCCAAAAAGGCCCACGAAGAGGGGGGCAGAATAATAATAATTAAAGCTGCAAGCAGCCTCGGGCGGCCCTCGCAGCAAGCGCCGCTCCGGCCTATTGGCCACCGCGGGGGTTCCAGCCACCGCAGAAGCTCTCGCACGATTTCCAGAGCCGCAGCCAACTCCCCACCGCAGAAGCTCCGCCGCAGTTTCCAGCACCGCCGCCCGCTAGCCACCGCAGAAGCTGTCGCGCATTTTCCACACCCATCCACCAGGCGACACGCGTGAATGCGTTCGGCAGCGCTCCCCGACGACTGTCAAAAAATCTGGTGCAGATCGGTCGATGCGTCGAGGAGATACAGCCCATGTATTAACTTAGGGGGCGCAGTGGAGCCAAATTACATTTCAAACCCGTCGGGCTTTTTAGAGGTGAACAAAGGTCATACATATCCAGTTTGGCGCCAATCGGATGATCTATGCCTGAATAAGAGCCAAACGTATGTATATGGCGAGGGACTGATATTCGCCATTTGGCCACGCCCACACGGTTCAGCCAGCAGCGAGCATTGACAGAGTTTATCATCCGAATCATCTTGATTAGGTCAAGAGAGCCATAAACAGAGCTTTCCAAGGAAAAAAATGGCACTTCCTGTTGTGAGGGGGCGGGGCTTAGATGACGTCATAATGTGATGACGTAGGATCGACGGGCATACCACCAGGATTACTCAGGCAAAGTTTGATGCAGCTCGGTCAAAATATGTGGAATGTAGAGGCAAACGTATACGAACGGCGTTGCCGCCATTGAAAACACTTGGGACTTTAAAGCAAGCGAGACCAACTTCCTATCTGTCATCCAACACAGAATCAACTTGATTAGGTCAAGAGAGCCATAAACAGAGCTTTCCAAGGAAAAAAACGGCACTTCCGGTTCCGAGGGGGCGGGGCTTAGATGACGTCATAATGTGATGACGTAGGATCGACGGGCAAGCCTCCAGGATCACTCAGGCCAAGTTTGATGCAGCTCGGTCAAAATATGTGGAATGTAGAGGCAAACGTATACGAACGGCGTTGCCGCCATTGAAAACTCTTGGCACTTTAAAGCAAGCGAGATCAACTTCCTATCTGTCATCCAACACAGAATCACCTTGATTAGGTCAAGAGAGCCATAAACAGAGCTTTGCAAGGAAAAAAACGGCACTTCCGGTTTCGAGGGGGCGGGGCTTAGATGACGTCATAATGTGATGACGTAGGATTGACGGGCAAGCCTCCAGGATCACTCAGGCCAAGTTTGATGCAGCTCGGTCAAAATATGTGGAATGTAGAGGCAAACGTATACGAACGGCGTTGCCGCCATTGAAAACTGTTGGGACTTTAAAGCAAGCGAGACCAACTTCCTATCTGTCATCCAACACAGAATCACCTTGATTAGGTCAAGAGAGCCATAGATGAAAGTTTCCAAGGAAAAAAATAGCACTTCCTGTTCTGAGGGGGCGGGGCTTAGATGACGTCATAATCTGATGACATAGAATTTTCAGGTATCACACCAGCATCACTCAAGGCAAGTTTGGTGCAGCTCGGTCGAAACATGTGGAATCTAGAAGCAAACGTATGGCATCGGCGTTACAGGTCACTTCGCCACGCCGCCACACCCAGCTGCTTCATCGCAGCCGGTCAGGGCTTGGATCCACAACACACCAACATGTCTTCTGTCTCTGGACACAGTTTCATGTTGATTAGGTCAAAGGGCTAAGATAGCAACCGTTCACAGTAAAACATGACACTTCCTGTTCTCAGGGGGCGTGGCCTAAGTGATGTCATCATTTCACCACAGGGTATTTTAGGACACCCGATGACGGCCAATCACTGAAAGTTTGGTGTCTCTGTGAGTTTCTGTGCAGGATATATAAGAGTTTGGTGTTTCATGGCGAGTAGGTGAACTTTGACCCCTGGTAACCCCCCTTCAGCAAGCTCATACAGTCACCAATTTGATAACTTTAAATCAGACATGCCTTATGATCAGACTGACCGAGTTTGAAGCCGATCAATCGAAATCCCTAGGAGGAGTTCGATCAAATACGAAGGCTGTAAACGTCAAACTCGAGGTCCAAAATGGACCTTCAATAGAAAATGGCCGACTTCCTGTTGGGTTTCGACCATGGCTCTAATAGACTTTTTTGTACGTCCTGACAAGATACACATATGTACCAAGTTTCGTAATTCTAGGTTAAAGCATGGCATGGGGCTGTTCATTTAAAATACTCTAGGGGGCGCTATAGATAAATTAGGCCACGCCCACCAAATTTTGTTATGAATTCCTGTCGGGGGGTGGATAAGGATCCATCCTAGTGAGTTTGGAGCAGCTGGGCCCGAAATTGTGGAATTCAGAGCCAAACGTATGGCAACAGCGTTACAGGTCACTTCGCCACGCCGCCACGCCCACCTGCTATGTCAAAGCCGGTCGGGGTTGGAATGCTCAACACACCAACATGTCTTCTGTCTCTGGACACAGTTTCATGTTGATGAGGTCAAAGGGCTAAGATAGCGACCGTTCACAGTAAAACATGACACTTCCTGTTCTCAGGGGGCGTGGCCTAAGTGATGTCATCATTTCACCACAGGGTATTTTAGGACACCCGATGACGATCAATCAGTGAAAGTTTGGTCCCTCTATGTGTTTTTATATAGGAAATATAAGAGTTTCGTGTTTCATGGCGAGTAGGTGAACTTTGACCCCTGCTAACCCCCCTTCAGCATGCTCCAAAACTCACCAATTTGATAACTTTAAATCAAACATGCCTTATGATCAGACTGACCGAGTTTGAAGTCGATCAATCGAAATCCCTAGGAGGAGTTCGATCAAATACGAAGGCTGTAAACGTCAAACTCGAGGTAAAAAATGGACGTTCAATACAAAATGGCCGACTTTCTGTGATAGTTGGCTAATAACATTAAATGTAAGTTCTGAGTCTTTTGGTGAGCTCTACAAGTGTACCAAATTTCATGTCTCTACGATGAAGTACGTTCATACCATTGTGTCAACATAAAATTGCTAGTTGCCGCCGTTCAGCAATTTTTTTTGCGATTTTTGCGACAACGTTAAAATTCAAAATTTTTAAATTTTCTAGTCGCGACCGCCAAGTTTGGTGAGTTTTTGAATATGATAAAGCCCCCAAAAAGGCACACGAAGAGGGGGGCAGAATCGTAATAATAATTAAAGCTGCAAGCAGCCTCGGGCGGCCCTCGCAGCAAGCGCCGCTCCGGCCTATTGGCCACCGCGGGGGTTCCGGCCACCGCAGAAGCTCTCGCGCGTTTTCCAGAGCCGCAGCCCGCTCGCAAGCGCGGATGCTCCGGCGACGTCTCCAGCACCGCCGCCCGCCAGCCGCCGCAGAAGCTGTCTCGCATTTTCCCCGCCCGGCCACCGGGCGACCCACGTGAATGCGTTCGGCGGCGATCCCCGACGACTGTCGAAAAATCTGGTGCAGATCGGTCGATGCGTCGAGGAGATACAGCCGATGTATTAACTTAGGGGGCGCAGTGGACCAAATTACATCTCAATCCCGTTGGTCTCTTTAGAGGTGAACAAAGGTCATACATATCCAGTTTGGAGCCAATCGGATGATCCATGTGTGAATTAGAGCCAAACGTATGAATATGGCGAGGGACTGATATTCGCCGTTTGGCCACGCCCACATGGTTCAGCCAGAAGCGAGCAATGACAGACCTCATCAACCGAATCATCTTGATTAGGTCAAGAGAGCCATAAACGGAGCTTTCCAAGGAAAAAAACGGCACTTCCGGTTCCGAGGGGGCGGGGCTTAGATGACGTCATAATATGATGACATAGGGTCGTCAGGGATCCCGCCAGGGTCACTCGTGCAAAGTTTGGTGCAGAAGCTATCGACCGTTCACAGTAGAATTACAAATTTTTAATTTTTTCCTACATTACAAAATTGAACTCTGTAGGGCAATGCTGCCCTCTGGTGTCGAATTACTGAAATAATGAAACTATTTCAGTAATTTCAGTTATTCGACACCAGAGGGCAGCATTGCCCTACACATGACAAAGCCCTTTGTATTACACAGTCGATCACAGGGGAACTTTGAGCCTTGCTAACCCCCCTTCCACATGTTCAAATGTCACCATATTGATAACTTTGAATCAGACATGCCTTATGATCAGACTGACCGAGTTTGAAGTCGATCAATTGAAATCCCTAGGAGGAGTTCGATCAAATACGAAGGCTGTAAAAGTCAAAATCGAGGTCAAATGAAATTCAATCTAAAATGGCCGACTTCCTGTTGGGTTTAGAGCATGGCTCTAAGAGACTTTTTTGTACGTCCCGACAAGATACACATGTGTACCAAGTTTCGTAATTTTAGGATAAAGCATGGCATGGGGCTGTTCATTTAAAATACTCTAGGGGTCGCTATAGAGAAATTAGGCCATGCCCACCAAATTTTGTTATGAATTCCTGTCGGTGGGTGTACAAGGATCCATCCTAGTGAGTTTGAAGCAGCTGGGCCCGAAATTGTGGAATTCAGAGCCAAACGAAATTCGACGGCGTTCGCAACGCCGCCACGCCCACCTGCTTCATCGCAGCCGGTCGGGGTTGGAATAACTCAACACACCAACATGTCTTCTGTCTCTGGACACAGTTTCATGTTGATTAGGTCAAAGGGCTAAGATAGCGACCGTTCACAGTAAAACATGACACTTCCTGTTCTCAGGGGGCGTGGCCTACTTAAAAAAATAATTTCACCACAGGGTATTTTAGGACACCCGATGACGATCAATCAATGAAAGTTTGGTCCCTCTCTGTGTTTTTGTATAGGAAATATAAGAGTTTCGTGTTTCAAGGCGAGTAGGTGAACTTTGACCCCTGCTAACCCCCCTTCAGCAAGCTCATACAGTCACCAATTTGATAACTTTAAATCAGACATGCCTTATGATCAGACTGACCGAGTTTGAAGCCGATCAATCGAAATCCCTAGGAGGAGTTCGATCAAATACGAAGGCTGTAAACGTCAAACTCGAGGTCCAGAATGGACCTTCAATACAAAATGGCCGACTTCCTGTTGGGTTTAGAGCATGGCTCCAAGAGACTTTTTTGTACGTCCTGAAAAGATACAGATATGTACCAAGTTTCGTAATTCTAGGTTTAAGCATGGCTTGGGGCTGTTCATTTAAAATACTCTAGGGGTCGCTATAGAAAAATTAGGCCACGCCCACCAAATATCGCTATGGATTCCTGTTCGGGGATGGATAAGGATCCATCCTAGTGAGTTTGGAGCAGCTCACCCCGAAACTGTGGAATTCAGAGCCAAACGAAATTCGATGGCGTTCGCAACGCCGCCACGCCCACCTGCTTCATCGCAGCCGGTCGGGGTTGGAATCCACAACACACCAACATGTCTTCTGTCTCTGGACACAGTTTCATGTTGATTAGGTCAAAGGGCTAAGATAGCGACCGTTCACAGTAAAACATTACACTTCCTGCTCTCAGGGGGCGTGGCCTACATAAAAAAAAAATTTCACTGCAGGGTATTTTAGGACACTCGATGTCGATCAATCACTGAAAGTTTGGTCCCTCTATGTGTTTTTGTATATGAAATATAAGAGGTTTTTGTTTCATGGCGTGTAGGTGAACTTTGACCCCTGGTAACCCCCCTTCAACATGCTCCAAAACTCACCAATTTGATAACTTTAAATCAGACATGCCTTATGATCAGACTGACCGAGTTTGAAGCCGATCAATCGAAATCCCTAGGAGGAGTTCGATCAAATGCGAAGGCTGTAAACGTCAAACTCGAGGTAAAAAATGGACCTTCAATACAAAATGGCCGACTTCCTGTGATACTTGCACTATGACATTACTTGTAAATTCTGAGCGTCTTAGTGAGCTCTACAACTGTACCGAATTTCAAGTCTCTACGATGAAGTAAGTGAATAGCAATGGGTCTGTTGAAAATTGCTAGTTGCCGCCGTTGAGCAATTTTTTTTGCGATTTTTGCGGCAACCTTAAAATTCAAAATTTTTAAACCGCCTAGTCGCTTCCGCCAAGTTTGGTGAGTTTTTGAATATGATAAAGCCCCCAAAAAGGCACACGAAGAGGTGGGAAGAATAATAATAATTAAAGCTGCAAGCAGCCTCGGGCGGCCCTCGCAGCAAGCGCCGCTCCGGCCTATTGGCCACCGCGGGGGTTCCAGCCACCGCAGAAGCTCTCGCACGATTTCCAGAGCCGCAGCCAACTCCCCACCGCAGAAGCTCCGCCGCAGTTTCCAGCACCGCCGCCCGCTAGCCACCGCAGAAGCTGTCGCGCATTTTCCACACCCATCCACCAGGCGACACGCGTGAATGCGTTCGGCAGCGCTCCCCGACGACTGTCAAAAAATCTGGTGCAGATCGGTCGATGCGTCGAGGAGATACAGCCCATGTATTAACTTAGGGGGCGCAGTGGAGCCAAATTACATTTCAAACCCGTCGGGCTCTTTAGAGGTGAACAAAGGTCATACATATCCAGTTTGGCGCCAATCGGATGATCTATGCCTGAATAAGAGCCAAACGTATGTATATGGCGAGGGACTGATATTCGCCATTTGGCCACGCCCACACGGTTCAGCCAGCAGCGAGCATTGACAGAGTTTATCATCCGAATCATCTTGATTAGGTCAAGAGAGCCATAAACAGAGCTTTCCAAGGAAAAAAATGGCACTTCCTGTTGTGAGGGGGCGGGGCTTAGATGACGTCATAATGTGATGACGTAGGATCGACGGGCATACCACCAGGATTACTCAGGCAAAGTTTGATGCAGCTCGGTCAAAATATGTGGAATGTAGAGGCAAACGTATACGAACGGCGTTGCCGCCATTGAAAACACTTGGCACTTTAAAGCAAGCGAGACCAACTTCCTATCTGTCATCCAACACAGAATCACCTTGATTAGGTCAAGAGAGCCATAAACAGAGCTTTCCAAGGAAAAAAACGGCACTTCCGGTTCCGAGGGGGCGGGGCTTAGATGACGTCATAATGTGATGACGTAGGATTGACGGGCAAGCCTCCAGGATCACTCAGGCCAAGTTTGATGCAGCTCGGTCAAAATATGTGGAATGTAGAGGGAAACGTATACGAACGGCGTTGCCGCCATTGAAAACTCTTGGCACTTTAAAGCAAGCGAGATCAACTTCCTATCTGTCATCCAACACAGAATCAACTTGATTAGGTCAAGAGAGCCATAAACAGAGCTTTCCAAGGAAAAAAACGGCACTTCCGGTTCCCAGGGGGCGGGGCTTAGATGACGTCATAATGTGATGACGTAGGATTGACGGGCAAGCCTCCAGGATCACTCAGGCCAAGTTTGATGCAGCTCGGTCGAAACATGTGGAATCTAGAAGCAAACGTATGGCATCGGCGTTACAGGTCACTTCGCCACGCCGCCACGCCCAGCTGCTATCTCAAAGCCGGTCGGGGTTGGAATCCTCAACACACCAACATGTCTTCTGTGTCTGGACACAGTTTCATGTTGATTAGGTCAAAGGGCTAAGAGAGCGACCGTTCACAGTAAAACATGACACTTCCTGTTCTCAGGGGGCGTGGCCTAAGTGATGTCATCATTTGACCATATGGTATTGTAGGGGACCCGATGCCGATCAATCACTGAAAGTTTGGTCCCTCTATGTGCTTTTGTATAGGAAATATAAGAGTTTCGTGTTTCATGGCGAGTAGGTGAACTTTGACCCCTGCTAACCCCCCTTCAACATGCTCCAAAACTCACCAATTTGATAACTTTAAATCAAACATGCCTTATGATCAGACTGACCAAGTTTGAAGTCGATCAATCGAAATCCCTAGGAGGAGTTCGATCAAATACGAAGGCTGTAAACGTCAAAATCGAGGTAAAAAATGGACGTTCAATACAAAATGGCCGACTTCCTGTGATAGTTGGCTTATAACATTAAATGTAAGTTCTGAGTCTTTTGGTGAGCTCTACAAGTGTACCAAATTTCATGTCTCTACGATGAAGTACGTTCATACCATTGTGTCAACAGAAAATTGCTAGTTGCCGCCGTTCAGCAATTTTTTTTGCGATTTTTGCGACAACCTTAAAATTCAAAATTTTTAAATTTTCTAGTCGCCACCGCCAAGTTTGGTGAGTTTTTGAATATGATAAAGCCCCCAAAAAGGCTCCTCTTTAGGGGGGCAGAATCGTAATAATAATAATAATAATAAGAAACAGTACAGAAACAATAGGCCTTCGCAGCGCTTTGCTGCTCGGGCCTAATTAAAGCTGCAAGCAGCCTCGGGCGGCCCTCGCAGCAAGCGCCGCTCCGGCCTATTGGCCACCGCGGGGGCTCCAGCCACCGCAGAAGCTCTCGCACGATTTCCAGAGCCGCAGCCAACTCCCCACCGCAGAAGCTCTGCCGCAGTTTCCAGCACCGCCGCCCGCTAGCCGCCGCAGAAGCTGTCGCGCATTTTCCACGCCCGTCCACCGGGCGACACGCGTGAATGCGTTTGGCGGCGCTCCCCGACGACTGTCGAAAAATCTGGTGCAGATCGGTCGATGCGTCGAGGAGATACGGCCGATGTATTAACTTAGGGGGCGCAGTGGAGCCAAATTACATCTCAATCCCGTTGTGCTCTTTAGAGGTGAACAAAGGTCATACATATCCAGTTTGGAGCCAATCGGATGATCCATGCTTGAATTAGAGCCAAACGTATGAATATGGCGAGGGACTGATATTCGCCATTTGGCCACGCCCACACGGTTCAGCCAGCAGCGAGCAATGACAGAGCTCATCATCCGAATCATCTTGATTAGGTCAAGAGAGCCATAAACGGAGCTTTCCAAGGAAAAAAACGGCACTTCCGGTTCCGAGGGGGCGGGGCTTAGATGACGTCACAATGTGATGACGTAGGATCGACGGGCAAGCCTCCAGGATCACTCAGGCCAAGTTTGATGCAGCTCGGTCAAAATATGTGGAATGTAGAGGCAAACGTATACGAACGGCGTTGCCGCCATTGAAAACTCTTGGCACTTTAAAGCAAGCGAGACCAACTTCCTATCTGTCATCCAACACAGAATCACCTTGATTAGGTCAAGAGAGCCATAAACAGAGCTTTCCAAGGAAAAAAACGGCACTTCCGGTTCCGAGGGGGCGGGGCTTAGATGACGTCATAATGTGATGACGTAGGATTGACGGGCAAGCCTCCAGGATCACTCAGGCCAAGTTTGATGCAGCTCGGTCAAAATATGTGGAATGTAGAGGCAAACGTATACGAACGGCGTTGCCGCCATTGAAAACTCTTGGCACTTTAAAGCAAGCGAGACCAACTTCCTATCTGTCATCCAACACAGAATCACCTTGATTAGGTCAAGAGAGCCATAGATGAAAGTTTCCAAGGAAAAAAATAGCACTTCCTGTTCTGAGGGGGCGGGGCTTAGATGACGTCATAATCTGATGACATAGAATTTTCAGGTATCACACCAGCATCACTCAAGCCAAGTTTGGTGCAGCTCGGTCGAAACATGTGGAATCTAGAAGCAAACGTATGGCATCGGCGTTACAGGTCACTTCGCCACGCCGCCACGCCCAGCTGCTATCTCAAAGCCGGTCAGGGTTGGAATCCTCAACACACCAACATGTCTTCTGTGTCTGGACACAGTTTCATGTTGATTAGGTCAAAGGGCTAAGAGAGCGACCGCTCACAGTAAAACATGACACTTCCTGTTCTCAGGGGGCGTGGCTTAAGTGATGTCATCATTTCACCACAGGGTATTTTAGGACATCCGATGCCGATCAATCACTGAAAGTTTGGTCCCTCTATGTGTTTTTTTATAGGAAATATAAGAGTTTCGTGTTTCATGGCGAGTAGGTGAACTTTGACCCCTGCTAACCCCCCTTCAACATACTCCAAAACTCACCAATTTGATAACTTTAAATCAAACATGCCTTATGATCAGACTGACCGAGTTTGAAGTCGATCAATCGAAATTCCTAGGAGGAGTTCGATCAAATACGAAGGCTGTAAACGTCAAAATCGAGGAAAAAAATGGACGTTCAAGACAAAATGGCCGACTTCCTCTGATAGTTGGCTAATAACATTAAATGTAAGTTCTGAGTCTTTTGGTGAGCTCTACAAGTGTACCAAATTTCATGTCTCTACGATGAAATACGTTCATACCATTGTGTCAACAGAAAATTGCTAGTTGCCGCCGTTGAGCAATTTTTTTTGCGATTTTTGCGACAACCTTAAAATTCAAAATTTTTAAATTTTCTAGTCGCGACCGCCAAGTTTGGTGAGTTTTTGAATATGATAAAGCCCCCAAAAAGGCGCCTCTTTGGGGGGGCAGAATCGTAATAATAATAATAATAATAAGAAACAGTACAGAAACAATAGGCCTTCGCAGCGCTTTGCTGCTCGGGCCTAATAAACAGTACAGATACAATAGGCCTTCGCAGCGCTTTGCTGCTCGGGCCTAATAAGAAACAGTACAGAAACAATAGGCCTTCGCAGCGCTTTGCTGCTCGGGCCTAATAAGAAATAAGAGCTGAATTGGCTGAATTGGTCTCTGGATAAACTTTGTGTTGTATTTTCCATGGTAAAAATGTTAAATAAAAAGTTTCCTCTGCATCAACTTCTGTTAATAGACGGGACTAATTTCTATCAGGAAGTGTTTGCTACTTTCTTCGCCGTCTCAGAACCGGAAACCAATTTAAATATTAAGAATCCAAAACGATAAAATTAACACAAAATTCAGATTTTAAACGAAGGGTGGAAATAATCCAGATCAGCAATCACCCATCAGAGAAGTTTCTCCCTCTGAACTTTGCAGAATTGTTGTCATTCAGCCACAGTGGAGGGTTTCCCTGCATGAACGGCCTTTTAAAGGCCCGGACTTTGACTAGGCCACATCAAAGTTTCCATGTTTCTTCAGAGATGTGAGAAAACATCTGTGTTTATTGTATTGTTTATCATTTAGCATGACAATGTTGATCATAAGAATTTTGATTATTGTCACATTACATTTACTGTAACCTGGCAACCCGACCCGGATAAATGAAAGAAAAAGGATGGATGGACAGATTTATGGATGGACGGATGGATGGATGGATGGATGGATGGATGGATGGATGGATGGATGGATGGATGGATGGATATAGCAAAAAACCCTATATTTTGGTTAATAATGAAACAAATCTGACTAAAATGTAATTTTTACGATTTTCCATGACAGAATTGATAGATATCACTAAATTAGGAACTATGATCCCATCAAGTCTCTAAATGCTACATAGTGATAAAAATCACAAGTTTTAAAATATGTTGCTTCCTAAAGAGGATTTTTTCAAACAGGAATGTTGTTCATCAGCGCTGCACCACCCTGTTGGCTAAAACGGAAGTGATTTTTATTATTTTTATTTACGCTCGCCCCTAATCTGATCTGTAATTGAATTTAAATGGGATTCGTCTGAAATAAGGTGGACTGAACTTTAGGGATGAAATGATTAATCAATTATTGAAATAATCATCAACTAATTTAGCAATCAATTAATCGTTAACTGGAGTATGCACACTCAAAAAAATCACATACTCAGAGCAGTAACTCAACTAAAACTGTACTGAAATATAAAATCGGATGAAAGCAGCTTTATCTGTAAATGTGTTAAAGCGAAAACTCTTCATTTTCAGCTTCACCTGGTTTAAATTCACTAGAGTAATACTATGTTGGACTTTAGGCAACAAAATGTTTATTTTCTTATTTATTTGTATCTTTTAATGTATTTCTAATAATGTATAAAAGAAAGACTTAAGTGGTTTAATTAAAATCTGTAGAATGTTCCATTTTTAATCTCGGATTAATCGATTAATCATCAAAATAGTTGACAGATTAATCCGTTATTCAAATAATAGTTAGTTGCAGCCCTACTAAACCTCATGAAACGCTGATATATTTCAGCTGCTAACAGATGAATGTTGAGGAAAACCAGTGAAGTTTTTCAGTGTGTCGTTTCCAGTAACAGCAGCCATTCCACCAGTAGAACCAGTGGAGGTTTCTGCCCACAAACTGGGATGTTGAAGCCATAAAGCTGTAGTAAAGTGCGTATTGCAGGCGTTTACGCTCCGACTGCAGGAGGAATTTATCTCAGCGCTTTGTGAGGCCTGCAGCTGAACTGTAGCTACACAACTATCCTGTCATTGTCAGACGCTGGTGGCAGCAGATCAATAGTTGGTAATTCTTTGGCTGCAGGTCTGCGACTCCTCGCCCTTCTCCCTGCGTCTGCCCCCCCGAGCTAGAATGTCCTCTAATGGAGCAGGCCAGATCTAATCACTGCAGTAATTGAAGTTTACTTTGAAGCTTTCAATCTGGGAGAATATTTAAAGACAAAGCCACCATGAAACACTATCTACTGTCCCAGGCCTGATCTGATCTGGATCTAGTGCCCTCTTCAATAATTGATGAGCGTCTCAAACATACT
The DNA here is from genome assembly GCF_002775205.1 of Xiphophorus maculatus. Classification (NCBI taxonomy): domain Eukaryota; kingdom Metazoa; phylum Chordata; class Actinopteri; order Cyprinodontiformes; family Poeciliidae; genus Xiphophorus; species Xiphophorus maculatus. Next base: position 2,282,431 of record NC_036459.1, read on the forward strand.
TTTATCCCTGCGCTCGTCACATTTCTGCATTAGACTTAACTCAATTTAAGATCCAGCCGACCGCCACATGCTTTTAGAGTCGACATCAATGGAGACGAACGCCTAGTCTCATTTAAGGAGGAGAGGAGGAGAGTCTACATCAGGAGCGACCAGCACAGAAGTACAAATTGAGTAATGACCCGATGGAAAACACAGACAGAACCATCTCTCTGCATTTAATTCAGTATTTCTGAGCGTCACGAACTACTGGCCTAGCAAGGTTAAAGTAAAAATTCAGGTTAAGCCGATAGAAACATGATTTATTCACCAAATTATTCACTTCATGTCTGAAAATATATCAGATTTTTCCTGGAGCATATCTAAAATAATCAAAAGAAAATGTAGCATGGGAAGCTAAAGTATTAGCTCAATGTTAGCTAACGCGCTATTGGCTGATGTTTGCAAAGCAGTCAATCCAGAAGCACCGTTCAGTTTCCTTAGAGTTTGGACCTGATTTATGGGCCTCCAACGGCCCCCGAACCTCACTTTGGACCTCTGCTGAAAGCTAACAAAATAAAATAATACAATACATATTCAGCATGAAAAAACCTTCATGCAGACATTACAGCTCTATGAAAGTCCCCAAATTTAATTTGGGTTGGGGCTTTGACTAGGCCAGTACAAACTCATTGATTTCCTTTTTAAGCCTTTCTCTTGTTGAGGTCTGACTTTGTGAGATCAGTTTGCCTCCTTTATGTGTCAGACTGGTTCTGTTGTTGGGATATAATTTGTCAGGTTTGGATGTGGCTGCTGAAACTAAAAACCAATTCTGTGTCTGGTTGCTCAACCTCTGCTAACGTCCACCTGCTAACGGTGCTGATGGTGCGGTGAGCTCAGGGTAAGCAGCCTGAGGCTTTGTTTGTTTCAGCCGTTTGGGTCTCTGTGGACAGAAAAGACTTCTCCAGAAAACCATAAGGAATGCACGCTGCCCTTATTGACACAAGCTGGGAACTCTCGTTGTTCAGTTGCAATGTATTTCCTCATAATGTGGGTTTGGTTGGCAGGTGAAGCCTGAAGTCAGGATGCATAGATGGGAGCTGCTGTTGGCAGGTAAATATGCTCAACCTGGCTTCACATGATTTCCCACCAGATAGTCCGGTAGACTTGGTTCGATTTAGTTTTCAGCTGCTGTGGTTCTGTTTCCAAAAACAACCAAACCCTTTGAGCAACCTGTTCCCCTCCTGACCTGTGGGGGCGCTGCACCAAGAACCACTGAAGGAAACAACACAAAAACCTCTGAAGAAGAGGAGGTTGGAGGATCTCTCTTTAGGCTTTGGCTAAGAGCCATTTCCCCTCCTAGCGCTAGGCTAGCACATTAGCTTTAGTTGTATTTACCCAGAATGCCCTGCTCTGTAGCCCATTTCCTGCTTTTGGAGCGGTCTCCGGTCCACTTGGTGTTCACATTCAAACCAAACCAGAGTTCACTTCAACTGAACACAGACTGAGGTTTGGAGGTCAGAGGTCGACTATGGCTCACTTCTCTGGCCATTCTTCATTCTGGACAGTATTAGTAAATAATGTGTATATACTGTATATACTATACATATATATATATATATATATATATATATATATATATATATATACCTGCAACTTGGTTATGTCGTACATGGAACGACATAACCAAGTTGCAGGCATAGTGTACAGAAACATCTGTGCAGAATATGGACTGGAAACCCCGAGATCAAAGTGGGAAAAAACCCCAAAGGTGGCGGAGAACGCCAGAGCTAAGATCCTGTGGGACTTCCAGATCCAGACAGACAAAATGGTAATGGCGAACCAACCAGACATTGTCGTAGTTGATAAACAACAGAGGAAAGCCGTTGTGATAGATGTAGCAATACCAAGCGACTGCAACATCAGGAAAAAGGAGCACGAGAAACTAGAGAAATGCCAGGGCCTCAGGGAGGAACTGGAGAGGACCTGGAAGGTGAAGACCACAGTGGTGCCTGTGGTCATCGGGGCCCTCGGGGCAGTCACCCCCAAACTGGACCAATGGCTACAACAGATCCCAGGAACAACATCAGACATCTCAGTCCAGAAATGTGCAGTCCTTGGCACAGCCAAGATACTGCGCAGAACCCTCAAGCTCCCAGGCCTCTGGTAGAGGACCCGAGCTCAGAGGATAAGAACCACCCGCGGTGGGTGAGAAGGGAATTTTATTTTTTTTTATATACATATATATATATATATATATATATATATATATATATATATATATATATAGTATATTTCTGTCGTCATAAGGATCTTAAATTTAATTCATAATACTCTTAAAAGGTCTTAAATCTGAGTTGGTGAAACCTGCAGAAACCCTGTAAAACCCAAAAGGTTAAAGGTCAAATAAGTGCAGTGTTACCTTATTAATGACACCCTGATTTATTTGTCAATTAAGATGAATACATTTGCTCAGATTAGAGTTGGGATTATGCTTCTGAATTTCTTTGCTTCATGTTTTATAATTTTGAATAAATATTTCTCCAAACTGTAAAACATCAATTCATCAAACATGAATTGATGTTTGATGAATTCAAACATCAATTTTCAAACTTTCAGTCTTGAGTTAATTTTGTGTTTCCCTTTTAATCTCAGGTCTTGAATATTCTGTAGTTTATGTAGTTTTTTCACATGACTTTTCCATCAGCCCAAAGTTTGAGTCATCTTCAAGCTAGCTGCTAGCTAGCTGCTAATATACCCTTGCTAGCTGGCTAGCTTTTTGTGCCTATTACAGATTCCTGTTGACATATAGACAAATATGAATTACATTCATATTAGTCTAAACAAGGTTTTATTAATTCTTAAATTTGAGTTGGTGAAAGCTGTAATAATCCAAAAGGTTAAAGGTCATATAAGCACAGTGTTATGTTATTAATGACACTGATTGATTAGTCATCAAGATGAATAAAAATCCTCAGATCAGAGTTTGGATTTTCTAAATTTCTTCATGTTTCAGTTTTGTCACATTAACAGTATTTGTATAAATATTCCTCCTAATTGTTGAAAACATGGTATTGTTTGGGAGTCGGGTCAATTTGCTGTCCCCGTTTAATCGCGGTGCGGCGGTGGCGGCCGGCTCTGATTGATGGGCCTGAGCGTGGCGGGGCAGCGGCAGATGAAGAGAGGTCTGATAGCGGCCGCTAGATACTCCCTGATTCACTGTGTGTCAGATACTGATAACAGTCAGACTGGGAGAGAAAAAGCCAGCAGAGAGTCTGTGGGGGAACCTGGGAGCAGAAATAAATGGCTTCTGGGGAGAAACGGATGCGCTGGGTGTCACATCCGTCCTGACCAGTGGCGTGTTTCATCAGGATGACGAATCGAGGCGGGAGTCCTGCTGCTCCTCACTCCAGCTTCACCTGTTCTCCTCATTTCTGTATCTGCTTGTCTTGAGGTTTTATTATTGATATTTGTGGGCGATGAAATAGAGCCCAGCGGTTTTTATGTGGTGGCCTCCTCACAGCGCTGTCACTGTAATGTATGTGTTCAGATAGCACTATACGGGGAGGGGCGAGAGTGCGCCTTCCTCTCCTGTCTCACAGTATCAATAGCATCACTCTTCTCCCACCCGTCTCTCCTCAGCTGCAATCTATCCACTTTCCTATTTTTCCCTCCATCCTTATCTATCCATTTTATCTCCCTCCAGTTTTCGTTTCTTCCCCTCGCCGCCTGTCGCTCAGGGCGATGTCACCGGGTTTCCTGTCGCTGCGGGAGGAGGCGGAGGAGAGCGGGAAGCGCTTCAGTCAGAAGGTCGCTGATGTCACAGGAATGCGCTGACGGTTCCGAGTCGTTTAGCTTTGGAGCGCGGGGCGTAGCCGCCGCCTCCTCTGTGATTCCCCACCTGAGCGGCAGCCGGCGGCGTGTCGCGCTCACCTGATGACCTGATAAAGGGGCGTGGCCTCGGTGTGGCTGGGACTCGTGATGCTCTTGAGGAAGAGAAACGGTGACCGGATCAGATGCCGGACCGAGTTTCAGAGGAAGTCATGATTTAGTTACTTAAGCTGGAAATGTTAGCATCAGGCTACGATGGAAGATTTAACCTGAAGTCGTTGCTTCCGACGCTCCTCACTGAAAAATGGTGATTATTTCACCAATAGATTAATTCTCTGGATAAAAATTGTTACATTCGGCAGATTTTTCATTTAACCACTAAAGCTTTTTTGCACAATATTTGAAATACGTAAAAATGCAAAGAAACAAGTAATTCATTTCGTTTTTAATAATAAAGTGTAATAATAACATGAATTCAGTGAAAGTTTGATTGTTTATGGCAAAGGATTATGGCTGAAACAATCGATTATTGAAATTATCAATGAGTTTAGTGATTGATTAAAACGGCCAAAGAGCACTAATTAAGACAAAACTGTATAAAAAATATATAAAAGTCGTTCATCAAAAGTCTGACGGAAATACAGTCAATTTTTTAATGAAGTATAATTCATTGGAATACAGCTAACAATTATTTTAGCTATCAATTATTCTAATGATTAATTGGATAGAAAATGTAATTCTGCTGATTTTATATTCAACCACTTAAGTTTATTTTATATAACATTGGAAATACATGAAAATATGAAGAAATTAATTCCTTTTTTAAAAATAAACATTTTATTGTCTTAAATGCAGTAATATCTTTGGTGAATTTCTGATCATTTGTAGCAAAGGATTAGGACTGAAACAATCAAATTAATCGTGATTAATCGATTATTACAATAATAATTAAATAATTGATTAGTTGTAACTTCAGGAAGAACAACAAAAATCATGCTAACATCAGATTATGAAAGCTCAGCACTTCCTGCTTGACTGAACATCAATACAGAGTAGAGATTATCTGTTTTATTGTTTTGGGATTAACAGATTAATAACTGGATGCAAAAGGTGCTAAAAAGGAAATTTTATTGCAGAATTTGAATTGAATGAGCTGAAACTGCTGCTGGAACAGAGCAGATTTACAGAGAAAGAAGATTTGATCCTCTAAAATGTTTAGATTTACTATTCAGTTTTGGTTTCAATCCAAATTTGAGATTTTCTCTTTTTCTAGATTGTGAGCTGAGACAAAGTCCATGTTTTGCTTTTCTTTCTACCGTCATCAATGTAAATATCTAGAGTTTTCTTTTACTTTACTGGTCAGATGAGACTAACATTTAGCCAACCCAATGCTGAGTACGGTGGAGGAACTGTGATGCTGTGGGCCTGATTTCTCTCATATCTCCTTAGACAGAGACAGAGGTACTTTAGGTCAACAACAGTTTCCTCACATCAGGAAATCCAAAGTAAGAATTTGCTTTAAATGGAGTTTAATTAGTCTCTAAAGATGTTCAGATTTAAATCCAGTTTAATTTAAATTTCTGTGTCTGATTCACCTGGATGTGATTCCACAACTTAAACGTCTTAAAGATGCTGTTAAGATCTCACCAGAACCCTTCAGTTCCTTCACACTCAGTAGAAATATTACTGAGAACTACCTTCCTAAATATTGTGCTTCAGTGACTCTATTGGCTTTAATATTTCAGGTTTTCCTGATTTTCATCCTGTAATATCTGCACCTTTCCTCAGGTTTGACTGTTTGAAGCATCAGACCCTAAAATGAAGCTTAAAAAGCAGAACTGGGTCATAAAATCCCTTAAACTCGTATTTTGTGAGTGGAAACGCGGTGGCGGCTGTCGGCTGCAGGCCCGGTAGTAAAGGATGTGCTCAGTGCTCAGCATTGATCAGCAGGAGATGGAGCTGCAGCTCCAGCCGGGGTCGTATCGGTCCGCCTTAATTGATGTAATGAATGTGATTAGCTGCTATCTGTGGGATCGCAGACCGGGCCCTCTGTCCTTCCCTCTTATCTCCCGCTGCTTCCTGGGCCCGATGGACCGGACCCATAATGCATCAGAACCGACGAAGATGGATGGACCCGTCCGTCCAGAGTGAGAGCGCAGCAGGGAGACGATCCCAGCTCGAAATCTGGAAACTTTCAGTCTGATGAGGGTAAAACCTTTAAAACATTCTCTGCTGATTCTCACCTTCATACACAACGAAGTTATGATCCGACCCTGTGGAGGAGAGAGAGGCAGGTTTATTTAGCAGTGCACCACTGACATCTTGTGAGGAATAAAGTACTGCAGCTGCAAAACGAATGAAAAACATGCAGTTCATCTTTTCTATAAACTCAAATCAATTAAAGCAACAACAGTTATATTTGCTGATTAGTTTTTTGTCATAATTATTTAAAGAGCTTTTTCTGTTACAGTGTAGGTTTGTCAAAATGTATTTATGGCACGTTTTAAAGTAGAAAGTGTATCAAGAAGCAGAATAAATACACAAGGCACAGATTTAAAATGAAAACCAGGAGAGCTTTTCAGTCACAATATTGTTATTATACGTACATACTGTATGTGTTTTGTCTCTGTTTCCTGTTTTTTTTTTTTCTTTCTTTACTCTCCAATCTCCTTTCTCTTTGAACTTTTTCCTCTTCCTCTCTTCTCTTCTCCGCATTCATTACATTTAAAATAAACCCCAAACATTTTTAAGAAAGGTTTTTTATGTACAAAGTGGAGTACCATAGTGAACACTGCAATGCTCCACTAATGAAAGTAAATCCGTTCTGCACTGACAGACATTAAAACAAAGGAAAAACATGGAGCTGCATTGTAACGTTTTATCTTTCCTTGTGTGACCAAGGACTGAAAAGGTGTACCTAATAAAATGGCCGGTGTGTGAATGCTCTTAGCCTCTAGTTTACATATTTTTATATTATAACCAGAAACAGAGTAAATTAATGGATGTCTCATATCCAGTCCCGAGGCTTTATTCATAAAAACTAGTTATTAATTATTTTATTTAAAACTAACTGCATAAACTTTGTTCTGGTGTCACATATTTGATTAAAATGTAAAACCTCTAAACTCAGACTTACTGCCACCTAATGAGGTAAAACTCAGAATCTTTCAGCCTGAAAGAAAACGGTGAGAAACCTGGAAATGTTCTGAAAAGCTAATTGATGAGGAAGTCTGTCAATAAACCACAGATTAAAATGTTAATTTCCATTAGACTCATCCATACATTGTTGTTCCTGCAGACATCCTGCAGGGGGCGCCGTGACACTAGAAATCCACCTCATTTATCCTCCACTGGAGGATGATGTGCAGTTTGTTGGGTTTTTATCCCAGTTAAGGAAACTTTAATTAGTTCTCAGTTTGTTCTGATGCTGGATTGACGGATTCTGATTGGTCAGAAATCTGCTGCTGGTTTTCATGTTTGATCCAATAAAAATTATCTATGAAAGACTTTTCAGCTACAGTTTCTTTATAGCTACAAAAGTAATTAAAATAGAGCAATGTTGTCTTTGTGTAGATTATCCGTTTTTACTTCTGGACAGGCATCAGATTAACTACCTGGATCAGCTGGTTAGCATCTCAGAAGCTCAAATAAAGCATGAAGGAGTTGAGGAGGAGGAAGTTTAAACCGTCACTTCAGTCCATCACATCCCCTACTCCAGCATCTGTCTAACCAGGCGGCCAGACAGATTAAAAGAGGAGCAGCAAAAGCAAAGGAGGTGGAATAGCAGAGATGCTAACAGCTAATGTTGTCATCCTGGATGTTACTGTTTAGCATCAGCTCTGCTGCCTGGATGTTAGCTGTTAGCATGAGACAGTCAAACAGCAACAGTCTTCAGTCAGAGGCGTCTTTAGATGGGTTGCAAAACGGACTGCTACTGGAGCTATGACTCCAGTAGCAGTCCGTTTGGGGTAAAGAAATAATTTTGAAATATAAAAGAAAACTATAACTATCTTCACTGTTTTGAATGGATGGATGAATGATGGATGGATGACGGTCAGATGAATGGATGATGAATGAATGATGAATGGATGACGGTCAGATGAATGAATGATGAATGAATGAATGAATGAATGATGAATGGATGACGGTCAGATGAATGAATGAATGGATGGATGATGAATGGATGGATTGACGGTCAGATGAATGAATGATGAATGAATGAATGATGGTCAGATGAATGAATGATGAATGGATGACGGTCAGATGAATGAATGAATGATGAATGAATGAATGGATGGATGACGGTCAGATGAATGAATGATGAATGAATGAATGAATGAATGATGAATGGATGACGGTCAGATGAATGGATGATGAATGAATGAATGGATGGATGATGGTCAGATGAATGATGAATGAATGAATGATGAATGAATGGATGATGAATGGATGACGGTCAGATGAATGAATGAATGATGAATGGATGGATGATGGTCAGATGAATGAATGATGAATGAATGAATGATGGTCAGATGAATGAATGATGAATGGATGACGGTCAGATGAATGAATGAATGGATGGATGATGAATGGATGGATGACGGTCAGATGAATGAATGATGAATGAATGAATGATGGTCAGATGAATGAATGGATGACGGTCAGATGAATGAATGAATGATGAATGGATGGATGACGGTCAGATGAATGAATGATGAATGAATGGATGATGAATGGATGACGGTCAGATGAATGAATGATGAATGAATGAATGAATGAATGATGAATGGATGGATGGATGACGGTCAGATGAATGAATGATGAATGAATGAATGATGGTCAGATGAATGAATGATGAATGGATGACGGTCAGATGAATGAATGAATGATGAATGAATGAATGGATGGATGACGGTCAGATGAATGAATGATGAATGAATGAATGAATGAATGATGAATGGATGGATGGATGACGGTCAGATGAATGAATGAATGAATGAATGAATGAATGAATGAATGACGGTCAGTGGTGTTCTCTCTTCAGACCGTAATGAGGGAACGGTCTGGTTTCGTTTCTCCTCCCGTCTGATTAATTCGCCGTTGACCCTGCGGCAGGTTTTTGTCCGTGATGAAAGCGGCGCCAGGTTTTCCTCCCGTTTAGCAGAACGAAGCGCTGGAAGCGGCCGACGTTGTGCATCGACGTTCTCCATCCGGATTCTTTCATGTCTCCTTGGAGTCGTTTTCAGGCTGAAGCCCATCGACTGTTGCAGCCTTTGATTACAGCTTTCATGTGCCCTGCCATGCACTGCTGCCATTAATTACAGAAAATGCTGCAGAGCTTTCATATCATCAGAGGCCAATCACTGAAATGACTGTGAGCTATTAAAATCAGTGTGATGGTGAAGCTTTCAGAGTTCAATATGCTTTCAGGGCCTCATTATTAAGGCCGGATTAGCTCCCAGCGCAATCAGATAACATTCCTCCAGATTCTAGTTTTCTGCAGCAAAAAATGAAATTAAAGTCAGAAGCTTTGGGGTTAATAAAACCAGTGGAAAAGTGAGAAGCAGCAATAAACTGCAGTTTTTAACTAATTAGGGCCTGATTCCTTTAAACTGGAAAGTAATAAAGCTGCTGGAATATTACTGGTTTCCTGATAATACATTAAAATATTATATTTGCAAAAATAATTAATAGAAAATTCAGCAATCAAATTGGTTCTTAATATGTTCAGTTATAGATTTAAGAATTAATTCAATAAACTGAAGGGATTTGATCTATTTTCCTTATAACGTTTGAGAGAATTCTGAGTGAATATAAATGTCATTATTACAGGAACCTGATTCAGTTTAAATCTCAGAATGTTGAGTGGAAGGAAAAAAGTGTGGCAGGAAAGCAGCAGGGATAACTGGAGTCTTACGAGGAGTCGGAGTCAGAGGAGTCTCACCTGGGCTGAGTAGAACCAGAACCAGAACCAGACTGTTCATCAGAGGTCCGGAGTTTCAAATGAAAGTTTTATTTCATCTGGAAATCAGGATTTCAGGGTCTATATATAGATATAGATATAGATTAAATAGATCCAATATTTCATTTTGGTGAAAAACAAAAAGCGAGTGTGTTTGCATCTTTTCATTTTTGTTTAAAACAAACAAAAAATGGACCAAAAATGAGTTTGAATTTATTTTTGTTTGTTTTTGCCTGATCATATTCTCAGATGGTTTCCATGGTGATGATAGCTGTAACCTGAGCTCCCCCTGCAGGTTCAGACTGGTTTTACTGGGAAGCTGCTGCTTTCCTGCTGGTTCAGACTTTAATTTCATTCCAGATAATAAACTTAAAATTAGAATCCAGAATTAAAAGAAATGTAGTTTTTTGCTGAAAATACTTATCAGAATGCTGCCTGGATACATATTCAGCATCTCTCTATATTTTACACTATTTCACCCTCTAAATAGTTTTATTGTTTCTGTGTATTAATGTTAGAAATTGTTCTGAAGTGTTTCTGATTAGATTAGTGATCCGTCCCTGATCCCTGAGGAATAATCCTGTCCAGGTTTAGATGTTTCCCGCTGCATCACACCTGCTTCTCATTCAGTCATTAAGGCCAGCAGGAACCTGCAGAAGGTGCTGACATTTGATCTGTCGTCAGGTTAGTTTTCATCAGAAAGCTGCTGCTGAATGTCTGCAGTCTGCTTCTGGAAGGAGAATCAGACAAAAGGAGCCCCCACCATGGCTATAGCACCACATTTCTATAGCAATCATATTTTATTGGTCTGATCTTTGGAAATTTAATCAACAGAATTAAGTCAGAATCATTAATATTTGTCACTTTATGTGAAATTTATCAGAGTTTTACTTTAAATGATGGTTCTGGTGCAGCTGTGGTTTCCTCTGGAGATGCTGACCTTCATCTACAGCAGAGAAAGACAAAAAGTAAGAAGTTTACAAAATGACTCGACACAAGACATTGGCAAAATTGATAAAAATGCAGAAAAAAGGCCATTTTTGAAATTTTATTTTTAAAGTTTTCTTAAAAGTAATAAAATCTCATGAACATGATATATTTTTACATCCCCATCAATAAAACTAAATAAATAATTAATTAAAAACTGTTGATTAAAACATCTAATTTACTTTAAAAATATCAGGAAGAGAAAAATGTTCAGTTATGGCAATAAAATAATGAAAATTAACAGATTCCAGCAGATGATCCTTTTTGTTGATGGTTTTTTAAATTTAGATCAATTTAACCTCCAACATGTGATAGTTTTGTGGTGTTTAATTGTTAATGTTTGTCTCATCGACTCATCAGAACACAAAGCTTTTGTACAAACCAGGAAGTCTCACTTTGACATAAACTGTCATGTTTGTTCTTCATTCAGTCAAGTCACTCATCAGGATCCAGACTTTTAAAATAAAAGTAGCATTTTTTATTTTTAGTGTTAGTAAAAGTTCATCATGTGAAGTAAGTTTTGTGGCTCTGAAAGTCGCCATCTTTGTCATGCTCCTCATTCCTGCGGCGTCTCGTCCTTTGTGATCCGTCTGACTCTTACAAACTTCTTCCTTTCACTCCTGCCTGCTGCGCTTTGTGATTTCCTCCTCCTGTCTCGTCCTTTTTCTGCATCTGGGCTTAATGTGAGTTCAGGAGGAGGACGCAGCGCTGAGGCCGCTGCTCTGCAGCTTTCATTAAGCAAAGCACATAAACACGGCTCCATCCATTAGCATCGTTAGCTGAGAGGGGCAGAGGTGTGGAGAGGTTACAAGATAATCAAGACTCCCTGTCTGCTGTAAACCCACACAATAAAGAGCTGACATCAATATGCTGCTGCAAGCGTCAGAACAATACGCACGCTGACTAAACATCAGCAGCAGGCGCTGCCTATGGGCCTGACTTATGACTTTGAGATATTTTCTCATTAAGAGGAGAAAGTTTCTCATTATTGTTAGAAATGACTAACTGCTGCTGTGATTTTATGGACATTTGTATCCATATTTTTCATAAAATTCTGATACATTTGAGCCAAAGACCAAAGAAATGAATCGATCTGGTGGATGAACCCAAACAGGAAATGCTGAGAACGCCAAAATAAAATTAGGAATGCACTAGTTTTGAGTTTAACTTTGGATAAATGTGACATTTGAGTTAACGTCTGAACTTCTTTGCTGGTTAGTCTAATTTAAGGAACTGAGATTGTTTTCAAACCGACGTTCAGATGTTTTTGGGAGGTTTTAATAAACCTGAGAGCCTCTGTGTCAGTTTGTTGTTTTTATGATGATGGTTTTCATGCAGCAGTCTTTAAGTCTGAGGATCAGAATGATTAAATCAAGCACCAGAGATTCTGGACGACATTTAAAACTGTGAACAGGGGCGCCGCCAGGAATCTGGGGCCCCATGACAAAAATTTAAATTCACCCCCCCCCACGCAGCTGCTGTTACTATTTCTTGAGTCTATCTGACCCATCAAAAGTGTCACAATTTAAAGCTTTGCTTTCTTTGGTCCAATACTGATAACTAGCACAATATTTACTGCTCGTGAATTTTACAGCCCACATACAGTTTGCAGTAGGTTGCTTAAATTTGTTCTATTAGTTTTTATCTCATTGATAAAACCAGCAACAGTCATAGGCAACGTGCAAAATATACATGAAGCAATCCAGACTTCTCAAAAAATGCTATGTAGTTGCTTTTTATTCAAGCTGCAGTATATAACTTTAATAAAAAATATTTTCTCCATATTTGTTAAATCTGTTAAATCCGTTCAGCTTGTTACGAGGCAGATAATCTGTGAAAAGATCAATCTCCTCCACATTAACTACTATTGCTGGCTAAAGTGATGCAACGTTCCGGCCAAAACATTTATAACATTAAATGTTAGTCAAATGGAGGCAAACAGTCTGTAGCTAAGCTAACTATGCTAACTGGTTGATCATCTCATAGTCTGCCCACCTCTCGGAGAAAAACTGGGTTATAAATTGACACTCTTGCCTTTTTCTTCCTCTCCCTATTGTTTATTTTTTTGAAAACCTGATTTTATTATTTTTCTTGGTAGCATAGTAACAGCCACAGTCGTTCTTGTCTTCACTGCCTGCTGCTGAACATCGTCACCATCAAGTTCACCAGGAACGAACCATTTCCTGCAGATCCAGGGGGTTCAGGGCAAATGTCTGCTTTTTGGTCTGGGAGGGGCAACATTTGATTTTTACTGCTAAAAACTATTTTAGAAAACACATTATGATTTATTTTGTAATTAACAGGGCCCTTTTTTATTTCTATGAAAAAAATTGTAAAAAATTGCGGCGGGCCCCTGTTGGTTTCCCCCCTGAATGTAAAATAAATATAGATGTGTCAAAGTAGCACAGCGCCACCTAGCTTCTGTGTCCTGCAGCTCATTAATGTTCTTTATTTTGCAGGAACTCATTTTTTGTTTGTAAATGTGGAATATCAAACTTTAATTTTCATCACACTGTTTTCCAGTTTTGATCAGATCTAAAATATTCCATCATGTCTGATCATTTGGTTCAGTTTTACCAAAAGCAGATCATGTGTTGGGGTCCAGAAGGTGATTTTAGTTTCTGGTTCCAGGTGTGGGACGGGTCGACCCGGCGCTCAGCAGGAAGCTGCTCTGAAGCTGTAAAGGTAAGAAAAGTTTCATCCAAGATGTTTGATCTATCAGCTTTTCTACCGGTATCGGCTGAAGTTATCGGTGCTTTCCTAACCTGTTTGCTGGAGATGATGTTTTTATTTGTAGTTTGTTGGTTAATGTTCTGCTGCGGTCCAGTTGGAGCCGTTTGGTTCCTCCTCGGCCTCCTGCTCAGTTTTCTGGGTTTTTATGCGTATTTTCTGTTAGAACATGAATTAGTGATCAGATTCCTGATCTGATCCAGTTGCTGTTGAGCCCAGTGCTGCGGCTGGATGCATGAAGTGCTCCATGGCTTCCTGCCGTTGCCCTGGTAACGCGCCGGTTGCCCTGCAGATGGCAGCAGCGTGCCGCGGTCCCCGCCGCAGCGCTGATGGATGTGTGCAGTTAGCAGGAACAGTTAAGCTCATATTCTGAGATTCCTGTAATCTTCATCACGTCTTTGTTCCGGTGGGTCGGCGGTTCTGCTCGCCCGGCCCGTCTCTCTCTGACGTCTCCTTCATGTAATTGAACTTGATGAGTTGTGGCGCTTGTTTTCCTGCTGAAACGTTTTGTCCTTAAAACACTACCTGACGTATCTGGGCCGGCCGGATCCAGCTGTCCGCGTCGCTCACGGTTCACCTTGGAGTTCTGCTTCTAAATATAATACGTCTGTATCATGTCTGTCCCTACAGATTTCATCCTGCCAGGATTCTGGTTGCATGTCAGCAGATGTCTGCATTTATCTCTGAGACATGGTGATAAATGCTCTAAAATATCCCCATACTTTCTATTTAATCAAATGTATTTTTGGTTGCTGTGAGGAGTTTGATTCAGATATTAAAGCCATAATATCTGGATAAAATCCTCACTGAATTTAATTTATCTGCTAATAAATTCAGCCTCAGATGGTTGAGTTCTTCTAATAATTTAAATTTTGTGACGAGATGCGTCCCAAAAATAATAATTTAAATTTTATTACAACAAATTCTCAAGCTGAAACCTCACTGTGTTCAGAATGAGTCCGTTTGGACCGGTGACATCACAAGAGGCTCCAGAACCGAGCGACCCGCCGGCTTTAGTGACCCTGTGACCTCCACAGCCTCAGTGTTGGTCTGCCTCGTAACACGGTAACAGGTGATGCCATCAGGTGTTATTGGCTCCTTTAATATCCGACTCTTCCAGTTTAGCCAGAACTCCTCTAAGAACCCAGTCAGCGTGTTTCCATTGTTAAATAAAGCAGAACCAGAACCGGCTCCACTGGCCCAGATCGTGGAGCAAATGAGGAATTTAACTTTGGTTTCACATTCAGATATTAACCATAAAAATATAAACTCCAGAGGTCATAAAAGATAAAAACATTTACACACGAAAAATCAGGAGGAAAATGGATGAACTTCACTCTTTATGTAGTAAATAAAACAATTAGTAAAATAAGATTAAATAACTAAACTGATTAGTTTCTTTATATCCATGGTGACCAGACATTTTAATAAGTGAAAATTATCATAATTTCAAGTAATTGATCCTATTTGAGAATAAAAATGTTGTGTAAATCTGACGTGTTGCTCTTAGCAACTGAACCAGGATTTTAGTCCTTCTTTATTCAAAAACATTTTCTAGATTTAATAAATGGCAGAAGATTTACTGCCTTAATAAAACTCTCTATACTCCTTGTATTAAATTATTATTTTTTGAATGTTATTCATCTGCATCTACTTCCTGTGCTGACGGACCAAATTTGGACCATTCAGAGGGCCATAAACGGCCCCCGGGCCGCGCGTTGGACCCCAGCCTCTTATGATGTCAGCAGAGACCTCCCTCCTCTCGGATAGCTTCTGATTAAACAAACTGGCTTTTTAAAGTTATTAGGGTGGAAAACTGTGGATTAAATTAGTCTGATATTGGAATTAAAATCATTTCTGCAGCAGATTTTTCTGCTGTCTGTAAGTTTAAACTGATAAAAGCTTCAAGTTTAAAATGATTCAGTTTGACTCTAACGTTGCACTTTCAAATAAAAATGCTGTTTTTAGACGTTGGATGAGGAACTGGTCTGTGGCTGTCAGAGCGCCAATGAAAGGCAGGAAAATCACCTTTTGAACTATTACTTACCCGCCCGAATAATTAATGTTTGATTGCGGTGTTTCCCCAGGCTGTCAACACAAGATAATTTATCTTAAGATTATAATTATCCTAATTGCTTTGGCAAGAGGTTTATGATTAGAATAATTTGCTTATTAAATGCACAGACTGTGTTCAGCAGTAAACCTATCAGAACCGCGGCCTTGAATCCACTTCCACGTTCAGAACCGCTGATTCTGCGGAAGCCCGTTGGACCCAGAAACATTTCGTTGTTTGCTCCTGAAGCCGCTGCCTGTTTAGACGAGGATCGGACGTGTTTGCCTGCAGCATCGTGAATGTTGACGAGTCGTCAGCTTGTGGGCTGCATCAGGACGGGTGGAACCGGGTTCTCCGGGTTTCTGCAGGCTCCTGTTGGGCCGTCATGTCCTCCATGTGGGCTCCAGGGTTTCTGTTCATATTTGTCTGTTTTATCGTTTTAACATCTTGCTTTGCGATGAAAGAGACATTTCAAGTAGCGACTCTGTTCCTGCTGGCAGGAAACTGATGGCCTGAACAAAAATCTCCTGCTTTTTACGGCAGACAGCATTTACTCTTTCTCATTCTGCTCATTATGAAAACTCTCATAATGAGGCTGAGCTCTGATTGGACGACTCTTAATGTAGGCGGAGTTTATCGGAAACATTGTCACAAAGCCCAAACTGATACGATTGGTTGGATTTTACTTTAGAAGGGAAGTCAGTTTGTCTGCCTGGCAACAGGAGGGATGATGATGATGATGATGAAGATGAAGATGGACTAATAATGTTCTGATGGAAGAACGTCTGCCATAAAAGACGAACTACAGAACTTCGGACCAATCAGAGCTCTGTACCGGATGTTAAATCTTCATTCAACAAACCTTGAAAACTTGAAGCTCCATCTTCCTGGGAATTCTGTAAAAACCAGGATGAGTCCAAATATTTTCCAGGTTCATTTTTGTAGTTTCATCTTTGTTTTGCTGGTTTCTGCTTATGCTTCAGCACCGTCTCCGTGGCGATGTCAAACGTCCTGCGTAGAAAATGGTGTCCGACAGACTGTCTTCATGTTTTTTTTTGGGGCATTTATTATGGATTCTGAACTTCTAAATGAGAATTTTGATTTTAAAAGAGTTTTCAGGAAAAAGCAGAACTTTATACATTAAAGAGATTTTAATTTGTTTTCTTTGGACCAGGAACCGGACCATGCAAGCTTTGGTGAGAGACGAAAATTCATTTGGAAATTTGCAGAAAGTGTAATTATATTAATTATTAATAGTTTAGAAAAGTTTAAGTGGCTCATCAGGAATGGCCTTCCTGTTAACTTTTTACTCTCCAGTCATCACAAAGAAACTAAAACATATTGACTCTGAGCATCTGAGAAATTTCCCTGATGTAATCATTACACACACACATAAACTCCCTCACTGTGTGTGTGTTGGCATGTGCATGCAGCACTGAGGGCGGGCGGCTCGTCCTGCTGTCCAGCCAATGAGAGGACGGAACAGGAAGGGCGTTACACCTGAGTGAAGTTGGCCCCCCCACCTTCTTCAAATTAGACAAAATTGGTGTCAAACGTTTGTGCTACGTTTGTGCTGGTTTGTGCAGCAAAAATTTTCCTTTGTGCCGCTATCATTTTA